>NW_007728171.1:92474-106991 GCF_000696425.1 Galeopterus variegatus | reverse complement strand
CCGGGTTTGTGGGGGGCCCCGACGCCCGGGGGGGGGGGCGCCGCCGTGCTTCCCAGGCGGCCCCCTTATCCGGTGCGCCACCGGGGGGGCTGTGCTTTCAATTCTTTTGGGTATATAGCTAGAAGTGGGATTGCTGTATCAGATGATAATTCAGTTTTTAAATTTTTTTTTTTCTTTTTTTTTTTTTTTTGTCTTTTTTTAGACCGGCCGCACAACACTCAGCCAGTGAGCACACCGGCCATCCCTATATAGGATCTGAACCTGCGGCGGGAGCGCTGCTGCGCTCCCAGCGCAGCACTCTCCCGAGTGCGCCACGGGCTCGGCCCTCAGTTTTTAAATTTTTGAGGGGCCACCATACTGTCGCTAGTGGCTGTATCATATTATATTCCCACCAACAGTTCACAAAAGTTCAATTTCTCAACATCCTCACCAATACTTGTCTTCTGGTTTTTTGATAGTCACCATCCTAGTGGGTGTGAGATGGTATCTCATTGTGGTTTGATTTGCACTTTGTAATGATAGTGATGTTGAGCATCTCATGTGCTTATTAGCAGTTTGTATATTTTCTTTGGAGAAGTGTTTATTCAAGTCCTTTGCCCCTTTTTGAACTGGGTTTTGTTGTTGTTAGGTTATAGGAATTCTTTATATATTCTAGATATTTACCCTTATCAGACATATGATTGATAAATATTTCCTCCCATTCCTTAAGTCAACTTTTCACTGTGTTGATTGTGTTCTTTGATGCACAGACGTTTTTAATTTTGATGTCCAAATTTATCTATTTTTACTTTTGGTGCCTGTGCTTTTGCTGTCATATCCAAGAAATCTTTGCCATATCCAATGCCATGAAGCTTTTCCTTCATGTTTTCTCCTAAAAGTTTTATAGTTTTAGTTCTTACATGTAGGTATTTGACCCATTTTGAGTTAATTCGCTTTTAAATTACACTACCAAGATGGGATTCTGACCAATCTGAAACTTCTGAGCCTTGTTTATATACAGTATGAGAATAAGTGTAAGTACTGTTTGTGACTTTCCTTATGCCTTAAAAGCAGGTGATGGTAATTATTTTGATTATTTGGAATATATTAGGTACTTGATTATTTCTTAAATTAGTTGGGGAACAGAGGAATTGCCGTAAAGCAATCTCATCCAAAATTCCTCAGGAATCCTTTCTACAATTTTCCAACACATTTACGTTGCCAGTGATGGAAACTTACTACTTAGGGAGTTCGTCTTTTGCAGTACTGTTATTATTGTAAAAGCTTTTTGAAAACTCAGTTTTTTTAACAGTTCCTCATAGTTTATTTAACTGATTTTTAAAACATTTTTGATCATGAAAAATTTTAAATATATACAACAATAAAGAGGACAGTATAACGAAACCCATACTGATCACCCTGACCCAGCAGTTAGTAAGATTTTTCCACACTTGCTTAAGTATACCTCTCTTTTTCCCAAAAGTCATTTAACATACACTCTAACGACATTGCCCTGATCACACCTCACCGAATTAATAATAATTGTTATCATCAAAGTGAAATCTATAATTAAACTTCCCTGAATGTCACACTAAAATATATTTTTATTTACTCAAATCAGGATCAAAACAATGTGCACATTTGACATTGGGTTGCTAATTTTTAATTATAAAAGCAATACATGCTCACTGTAAAAAAAAAAAGACTCAAATGATTCAGAGAGTTATAAAGTGAAAAGCAGGTATCGCCCTCTCCCAATCACCCTCTTTACACCCCACTGTAAAAGTTCTTGCATATCCTAGAATTCTTTGGCTGGTATGGGGATCTGAACTCTTTTTTTTTTTTTTTTTTTTTTTTTTTTTTTTTTTGTCTTTTTGTCTTTTTCTGTGTCCGACAACGGATCGCAACCCTCAGTGCTGCCCCCGCACCGGACCGGGGACCGGCAATGGGATCGCAACCCTCGGTGCCACTCCCGCGCCTCGCTCAGCCAGTAAGCGGGAACCGGTCTGCATGTGGGATCCGAACCCTCGGGCGGGAGTGCCGCCGCGCTTCCCAAGCGGCGCACTATCCAGTGCGCCACCGGGCCGGCCCCGGGATCTGAACTCTTTTTTTTTTTTTTTTGTCTTTTTGTCTTTTTCTGTGTCCGACAACGGATCGCAACCCTCAGTGCTGCCCCCGCACCGGACCGGGGACCGGCAATGGGATCGCAACCCTCGGTGCCACTCCCGCGCCTCGCTCAGCCAGTAAGCGGGAACCGGTCTGCATGTGGGATCCGAACCCTCGGGCGGGAGTGCCGCCGCGCTTCCCAAGCGGCGCACTATCCAGTGCGCCACCGGGCCGGCCCCGGGATCTGAACTCTTGACCTTGGTGTTAACAAGGCTGTGCTCTAACCAACTATGCTAACCAGCCAGCCGCATTCTAGAATTTTTTAATGCACATTTATAAGCATATGTCTCTTTACAAATAAGATGATACCATATATACTCATATGTTCTATAATTTTTCTTTATAATAAAAAGATGGCTTTCAGTACATCTAGATCTATACCAGCTGGGAAGTATTCCACTATATGGATATGGTAAAATTTATTTAACTAAACCCAACTGGAGTTCGGATCCCCATACTAGCCAGCAGCCAAAATAAAATAAACCCAAACTGATAGATGTGTTGGTGGTTTCTATTGGGCCATTAGCAACAGTGCTGTAGTAATTATAATTTTGCATAAATCTCTGTACACTTGTTCAAGTACTGAAGGATAAATTTTTAGAAATGGAATTACTGAATGAAAGCGTGGGCATGACTTATTTGGATATATATCCATGAAAAGTGGGAGCATGCCATTTTCCCTACACTCTCACCAACTCTTCACCAATAGATAGGTGAAAAAAGTGGGCCCCAACTACCTTTTAGAGTTTCTCTATCCAGTACTTTCCAAAGACCATTTGTTTATTCAAATGGAAAGTCCCATTAGAAACAGTTGATACCAACACAGTTGCAATATAAACATTTTTAGCTAAGTACACACCAGCAAAGCAGAGAACTAAAAATATCCAGAAAATTCACCCTCATATTTCAGATTAGGGAGGCTGAAATCCACATTTCCTCTCACTTGTGTGGGTCTGGCCTAAACATACTTTGGACTTTGGAGAGAAATTGTTTCTTTAAGTAAAAAATAACACCATAAAGGGAAAAAAAATAAAATTTGATAGATGATACAAGATTCTCTCTAGATCTGCCCTGTCCAGTATAGAAGCCACTAACTACTTGTGACTATTAAGCTCTTAAAATGTGGCTAATGCAACTGCAGAACTGAATATTTTATTTATTTATTTTTGGCGACTGGTGGTACAGTGATCTGAACCACTGACCTTGATGTTATCAGCACCATGCTCTCCCAAGTGAGGTAACCAGCCAGCCCAATTTTACTTAATTTTAATTCAAAGTAAAAATGAATACTTAATTCAATTACTGGAAAACTTTTAAGTACATTTCAAACAACTTGAGTGAGTATATTTTTCCGTAGTAAATTTTATGAAATCTAAACACAAATTAAGTATATCCAATGAAAACCTAGCATCTGAATTGATGTGTGTGTGTTTTGTTTTGTTTTTTCCTTTTTGTCTCTTTTTTTGTGACCGGCAACGGATCGCAACCCTCAGTGTTGCGCNCCTGCGGCGGGAGCGCTGCTGCGCTCCCAGCGCAGCACTCTCCCGAGTGCGCCACGGGCTCGGCCCTCAGTTTTTAAATTTTTGAGGGGCCACCATACTGTCGCTAGTGGCTGTATCATATTATATTCCCACCAACAGTTCACAAAAGTTCAATTTCTCAACATCCTCACCAATACTTGTCTTCTGGTTTTTTGATAGTCACCATCCTAGTGGGTGTGAGATGGTATCTCATTGTGGTTTGATTTGCACTTTGTAATGATAGTGATGTTGAGCATCTCATGTGCTTATTAGCAGTTTGTATATTTTCTTTGGAGAAGTGTTTATTCAAGTCCTTTGCCCCTTTTTGAACTGGGTTTTGTTGTTGTTAGGTTATAGGAATTCTTTATATATTCTAGATATTTACCCTTATCAGACATATGATTGATAAATATTTCCTCCCATTCCTTAAGTCAACTTTTCACTGTGTTGATTGTGTTCTTTGATGCACAGACGTTTTTAATTTTGATGTCCAAATTTATCTATTTTTACTTTTGGTGCCTGTGCTTTTGCTGTCATATCCAAGAAATCTTTGCCATATCCAATGCCATGAAGCTTTTCCTTCATGTTTTCTCCTAAAAGTTTTATAGTTTTAGTTCTTACATGTAGGTATTTGACCCATTTTGAGTTAATTCGCTTTTAAATTACACTACCAAGATGGGATTCTGACCAATCTGAAACTTCTGAGCCTTGTTTATATACAGTATGAGAATAAGTGTAAGTACTGTTTGTGACTTTCCTTATGCCTTAAAAGCAGGTGATGGTAATTATTTTGATTATTTGGAATATATTAGGTACTTGATTATTTCTTAAATTAGTTGGGGAACAGAGGAATTGCCGTAAAGCAATCTCATCCAAAATTCCTCAGGAATCCTTTCTACAATTTTCCAACACATTTACGTTGCCAGTGATGGAAACTTACTACTTAGGGAGTTCGTCTTTTGCAGTACTGTTATTATTGTAAAAGCTTTTTGAAAACTCAGTTTTTTTAACAGTTCCTCATAGTTTATTTAACTGATTTTTAAAACATTTTTGATCATGAAAAATTTTAAATATATACAACAATAAAGAGGACAGTATAACGAAACCCATACTGATCACCCTGACCCAGCAGTTAGTAAGATTTTTCCACACTTGCTTAAGTATACCTCTCTTTTTCCCAAAAGTCATTTAACATACACTCTAACGACATTGCCCTGATCACACCTCACCGAATTAATAATAATTGTTATCATCAAAGTGAAATCTATAATTAAACTTCCCTGAATGTCACACTAAAATATATTTTTATTTACTCAAATCAGGATCAAAACAATGTGCACATTTGACATTGGGTTGCTAATTTTTAATTATAAAAGCAATACATGCTCACTGTAAAAAAAAAAAGACTCAAATGATTCAGAGAGTTATAAAGTGAAAAGCAGGTATCGCCCTCTCCCAATCACCCTCTTTACACCCCACTGTAAAAGTTCTTGCATATCCTAGAATTCTTTGGCTGGTATGGGGATCTGAACTCTTTTTTTTTTTTTTTTTTGTCTTTTTGTCTTTTTCTGTGTCCGACAACGGATCGCAACCCTCAGTGCTGCCCCCGCACCGGACCGGGGACCAGCAACGGGATCGCAACCCTCGGTGCCACTCCCGCGCCTCGCTCAGCCAGTGAGCGGGAACCGGTCTGCATGTGGGATCCGAACCCTCGGGCGGGAGTGCCGCCGCGCTTCCCAAGCGGCGCACTATCCAGTGCGCCACCGGGCCGGCCCCGGGATCTGAACTCTTGACCTTGGTGTTAACAAGGCTGTGCTCTAACCAACTATGCTAACCAGCCAGCCGCATTCTAGAATTTTTTAATGCACATTTATAAGCATATGTCTCTTTACAAATAAGATGATACCATATATACTCATATGTTCTATAATTTTTCTTTATAATAAAAAGATGGCTTTCAGTACATCTAGATCTATACCAGCTGGGAAGTATTCCACTATATGGATATGGTAAAATTTATTTAACTAAACCCAACTGGAGTTCGGATCCCCATACTAGCCAGCAGCCAAAATAAAATAAACCCAAACTGATAGATGTGTTGGTGGTTTCTATTGGGCCATTAGCAACAGTGCTGTAGTAATTATAATTTTGCATAAATCTCTGTACACTTGTTCAAGTACTGAAGGATAAATTTTTAGAAATGGAATTACTGAATGAAAGCGTGGGCATGACTTATTTGGATATATATCCATGAAAAGTGGGAGCATGCCATTTTCCCTACACTCTCACCAACTCTTCACCAATAGATAGGTGAAAAAAGTGGGCCCCAACTACCTTTTAGAGTTTCTCTATCCAGTACTTTCCAAAGACCATTTGTTTATTCAAATGGAAAGTCCCATTAGAAACAGTTGATACCAACACAGTTGCAATATAAACATTTTTAGCTAAGTACACACCAGCAAAGCAGAGAACTAAAAATATCCAGAAAATTCACCCTCATATTTCAGATTAGGGAGGCTGAAATCCACATTTCCTCTCACTTGTGTGGGTCTGGCCTAAACATACTTTGGACTTTGGAGAGAAATTGTTTCTTTAAGTAAAAAATAACACCATAAAGGGAAAAAAAATAAAATTTGATAGATGATACAAGATTCTCTCTAGATCTGCCCTGTCCAGTATAGAAGCCACTAACTACTTGTGACTATTAAGCTCTTAAAATGTGGCTAATGCAACTGCAGAACTGAATATTTTATTTATTTATTTTTGGCGACTGGTGGTACAGTGATCTGAACCACTGACCTTGATGTTATCAGCACCATGCTCTCCCAAGTGAGGTAACCAGCCAGCCCAATTTTACTTAATTTTAATTCAAAGTAAAAATGAATACTTAATTCAATTACTGGAAAACTTTTAAGTACATTTCAAACAACTTGAGTGAGTATATTTTTCCGTAGTAAATTTTATGAAATCTAAACACAAATTAAGTATATCCAATGAAAACCTAGCATCTGAATTGATGTGTGTGTGTTTTGTTTTGTTTTTTCCTTTTTGTCTCTTTTTTCGTGACCGGCAACGGATCGCAACCCTCAGTGTTGCGCCCGTACCGGACCGGGACCAGCAACGGGATCGCAACCCTCGGTGTTGCCCCCGCACCTTGCTCAGCCAGTGAGCAGGCGGTCTGTATGTGGGATCCGAACCCTCGGCGGGAGCGCCGCTGCACTTCCCAAGCGGCACACTGTAGCAGTGCGCCACCGGGCCGGCCCTTGATGTGTGTTTTAAGTGTAAAATACACATCAGATTTTGGAGACTTAGTATGAAAAAAGAATATAAAATAATCTCAATAATTTTTATATTAATTAGATAATGAAATAATATTTTTGATATATTGGGTTAACAAATTATTAAAATTAATTTCAGAAGTATTTTTAGAGGCACTACTAGAAATCTTTAAATTATGTATATGGCTCATATTATATTTCTGTTGGGCAGTGCTACTGTAGATCAGGGTAATTAACTACATTTTTCTAGAGAGAAGATTCATAGCATTCCCTAAGAATCTTGAGTCCCAAAGAGGGTAAAATCACCATACTAGATAGAACTAGAAAATATCCTCTCTAGCTCCTTCTGAAGGCTGCCCTCAAAAACCCTTTTTCAGAGAGATAACTTATTCTTAAGAAATAAAACACTGTACCCAATCACTGACTCTGGCATTACAGGACAGTTTGCAGCAGCCATCTTTTCTGATGGTCATTCATTAGCTGGCCAACTTGAAGTAGACATAGACTTGCTGGGACTGAAAATCTTAGCTTCCTGACAAGGAACTTTTCCCGGAAAACTTACAGAAGAAACCTACAATTTGAGTACCGCAGCAGCAGGATAACCTCTCCACCTACTGCCTCTCTCCCCATACCCATGTCCTCTGCCAAAAAAGTCTTTATTCTGGGACAAAAATCCTGAAATGCTGTGAAACTGTCCCGTGTCTAAAAAAACTAAAAGTAACTACTCCAACTAAAACTGCTGATCCAATAAGGTAAGGGGAATAGCATAGAAATCAGCTGGAAGCAAGGAAATTTAAAGGATTATTTACTTGTGAATAATAAAGTACTCCTTGTTAATCATTTTATAAATTGGTTAAATGACAATGTTGAAAGTGGTATATCCTTAATAAAGTAGTTGCAGAGTCTTCCTTTATTGTCTCATGATGTATAATTTCTGTGTTTCTCTGAGAAAGCTAATATCATTACATTCTTCTCTCTTTCATATATTGCATATTAGTTTCCAGACTTACTAGATCACACATTCATAACCAAGGAAGGAGGGTCAGGACAGAGCAGAATTAGGAGAGATGGTGGAGGTGTGTATAGATTTTAAAAGCACATTCAAAATTATCATTGTTCTGATTTGGCCGTGACAGTTGGTATAGTTTGAAATTTCAAAGAATATCAAAGGATGCACATTGATGTTGATTCTCAAAAGGGAGCATAAGTTAAAACAAGTTTGAGGGTCACTGTCCTACATCCTCATTGCTTGACACTAGAGCAGGTAGTACAATAAGATGTCAGCTCACACCTGAGCAAATCAAAGTTCTAGGAATTCCAGGCCGACCCGTGGCTCACTCGGGAGAGTGTGGTGCTGATAACACCAAGGCCACAGGTTCGGATCCCATACAGGGATGGCTGGTTGGCTCACTGGGTGAGCATGGTGCTGACAATACCAAGTCAAGGGTTAAGATCCCCTTACCGGTCATCTTTTTTAAAAAAAAAAAAAAAAAGTTCTAGGAATTCCTGTACTGGAGGAGATAATAGTGAATAACATGCCCCTATGTAATTCTTTAATCAGAGTAAGTTTAGAATTTAAATTTGCAGATGCAAAGTAGGAGCTTTCCTACCTACCTAAAGCATGCCTACACTTACCACCAAAAGTAGGTATACTTGAAAAGTAAAGACAGCATTTCAAGGTTAGTGATCTTACAAGACAGAAAAAAAGCTTCTTAGGTCACCTTATTTACAGACACTTTTCATCCACAAGGAAGGCAACAGCCATAACCTTTTTGCAAAATAAGTGGAATAATAGTAAAAGGCCAGATTATTCTATTATCTTGAGTCATCAGTTCACCACCGACTTCAATAATTTCTGGGCCCATTGAAGCAGCAGAGTTGAAGATTAGGGAGAAGTTGGAAATTTCCTTAACCTGTTGGCAGCAGTCACCACGTAGAAATGTTTCTTGAGGTAGGGAGAGAAAAAAACCATATTTTAGACCAATTGCTTTAAGAAGAAACAATAAAAGGACTTAACCAAGTCTATTCACGTGGGTTTGTTTAAAACTGATAACCTAAAGAGGGGAAAAAGTGCTATGAATTGAATTGTGTCCCCTAAAGTTTCATGTATTAGAAACTTAACTCCTACTGTGACAGTGGTAAGAGGGTGGGAAATCCTATTATTGTAATTGAAAATTTGGGCCTTTAAGAGGTGATTAGATTGTAAGGACTGTTCCCTAGTGAATGGATTGATCCATTTGTGGAGTAATGGGCATGGTTCTGATGGCTTTAAAAGGAGAGCAACTGAGAAGCGTAGCTCTCTCTCTTGCTCAGCCATGTGACACCCTGCATTGCTGTAGAATCATCATCACCATTGAAAAAGGCCCTCACTAGATGTATTTCCTGGACTTTGGACTTCCCAGCCTCCAAAACTGTAAGAAGTAAATTTTATTTCTTTACAGATTACCCAGTTTCAGGTATTTCTGTTATAAGTAACAAAAAACAGACTAATACGACAAGTTTCTAGAATAATTATAGTCACTTGACTTTCAGGGGCACGTTTGGAGTAAGTATGAAGTGAGACGATGTTATCCTGCCCTTTTTATATGAAAAATTGAGCACCCTAGAACAGGGTTTTTCAAATTGTGATTCACAACCCACCAGTGGGTCATGAAATCAAATTTATGAGTTGTGAGCAGCATTTTTAAATGAAACCAAATGGCATAGAATAGAAGATATCAGAATGCATCACACTCTGTTAGAATAAATGTGAAAGTTTTCTTTCATATGTGTGTGTGTACATGTATGTGCGTACTTGTGTAGTGAGGGTCTGAGTCAATATCAGAATGTTGGAAAGCCACTTCCTCAGATGACAATTGCTTTTAAGATAAGTTTTATGCCCATGGTACCAAAGAGTTCTGTTGTAAACAAAATTATTAAGCTTCTGAAGCTTAATAGGGCTTTCCCATTCCCCATTCTGAAATGTGGAGGACTTGGGCCTCAAGCTACAAACAGTTCAGGAGCTTCACTACTACTGCCATTTAAAACATATGCTCCAATTTCATTCTGTCACTTGAAGTGTCCATATAGGTATGAACTAAATGCCACTTTTATGCGTTATTTTTGGCCTGTGGCATTTTTAAGTCAAGCTAACAGCTTTTGACATGAGAGATATTTTTTTCCCTAAATAATACTTATATTTAGAATCAAATGTAAGTAAAAATTTAGTTACAATTTTTTTCAAAGGACATATTAAGACAAATGCTGCCTTTACGAAAAGAAAAACGAAATACCTTCCATTTTCTCTGAGCCATGTATTTCTGCAGCAGTAGTTGGGATTTGAGACGAACTTTGGATTTTGAAGCTTTAGCAGGCAAATTATTTAACCACTCATGTTTCAGGCACTGTGTGGCACTCATTCTGCAGCTGTGAAATCAAACAGCAATTGAGACTTAACTGGGGTGGAATTTTCTAGTTGTCCAAAAATCTGTTTAGCTGGGGAGGAAGGCTGAGTCAGTGGAACAGATTAATCATGTATGCAGATTCATGCCATGTTCCAAAAGGGAATTCATGTCTAAAGTTCGCCTCCTTAAAAGTGCTAGAAAGTCATCAGCAAAATGTTCCCTGACTTCTATAGAGGGAATGTATCCCAATAATTAATCACCACCTCCCATGGAAGGCTGGGAAATCAAGGCAGGGTGGTAGGAAAGCCAGCTGTGCTGGCTCTTAAGAAGTAAATGAACCAGAGACTTGGAGGAAGCTCATTTTTCCTTCCGGAGTATAATGTCAACTTGTTCATCTGAATTAGGAATTTTTTTCCTCTCACATAACTTGTCACAATCAGAAAGAAGCAAAACTGTGAAGGCCAGGGAACTATGAACTGTCTTACAGCCCAGACTCTTGAACCTTACTCCTGGGTCATTAATACTTTGGTTATTTCCACCTATTATTTTACGTCCGAGTATCAAAAAACTCAATGGCTCAACCCATGACTTGGATGTAATTGCTGAAGCCTAAGTAGGCCATCATCACCAAGAAATGAGGCATTTAGAACTTTATTCTGGGGAATAATATTTGCCTATCTCAACTTTTTTCAACATTAGTCTATTACAGGGCTGGCGCCAGTTAGCTCAGTTGTTTAGAGCGCAGTGTTATAACACCAAGGTCAAGGGTTTGGAAGCCCCTACTGGCCAGCTGCCAAACATTAGCCTATTGCAAGTGATAAGGTGTAAATATGCTCATTTCTAAAACTATCTGGATTTTATGCCCCTAGTTGTTTGTTTTTAAATTGATTTCCTTTGTCCTTTTCTCTGTTCCCTTTACTGTTGCAAACAAGTAGCAGACTAAAAATTCCTGAACGGAATCAGTCCATAGGAAGAAAGGACCTTTAGCTTCAGCAGTCCTGCCCAGCTTCCAGACCACAGGCCACCGTCAGAATGGTTCATGAGCCACAAGCAATAATAAGTACCTTTTTTCTTTCACCAGCAAACGGGAAACAAAGTCCTTGGCCTCCTCTGACAGCCCTTCAAAGGTGTCAGCATCGAAATCCCAGCTACAGTTCACAATGAAATTCATGGTCTCTGCATCTGTTTCCCCTAGAAATGGGGACAAACCACTGAGTCTATAGAGGAGAGAAAGGACCATCAGTATGTGGAAGCCACATTTGCCAACATGCACCAACAAATAGAGAAGAAACTTACAAGGTTCAAGCAGACCTAACCAGAACCAAGAAGGTCCAAAAGAAAAGCACCCTTATTACTTCTCCATAGGACATAGGCCAGTGTGTTCACTAAGGGGAGGAAGTAGAACAATTAAAACTTTGGAGGCAGGAAGGGTGTTTATAATAAGTTCCCCATGTATTCACCTCTTCCCCACATCCCTGAAGTAACGAGTAAATTAGGGCCCAACTCAAAAAATGTCCAGTTATCAAGTACATATTGATTTAACTGAAAAATCACTTTCCATGTCTCTGAGACAACCAGGCTGGTTCAGATACTATCCAAACCTTGGGCCACAGGAAAATTGGCTTTATCAGGCTCCTGCTAGCATGAGGTCAGAGAGACAGGACAACCTAACCTGCTGGCCTGAGGGCTCTGAACTTCCCCAGCCTGGTGCAGCACTCACATACAAAGTGCAGGGACCCATGGCAGCGGTTACATGATAATGATAAAGATGAGACTAGAAGCAAAACATTTGTTGGCCTGTGAGGAAATAGCCAAGGGAAGGCCACAGTTGGAGAGAGAAAAATCAGAGAGCACAGGGTCGGAAGTGACAAAGTCAGATGATGCAGCAGTGTCCTGCCCTGCCCATCTCTCCTCGCCCCTCCAGCTCCAGTACAAAAGCACCTGCATTTCTTTCCTGGAGGGCTTTCTCTGGTGCAGCACTCACATACAAAGTGCAGGGACCCATGGCAGCGGTTACATGATAATGATAATGATGAGACTAGAAGCAAAACATTTGTCAGCCTGTGAGGAAATAGCCAAGGGAAGGCCACAGTTGGAGAGAGAAAAATCAGAGAGCACAGGATCAGAGAGCACAGGGTCGGAAGTGACAAAGTCAGATGATGCAGCAGTGTCCTGCCCTGTCCATCTCTCCTCGCCCCTCCAGCTCCAGTACAAAAGCACCTGCATTTCTTTCCTGGAGGGCTTTCACTCCAGTTGAAGCTTGCTTTACCCACCCAGAAGTACTGGGAAATTAGTTCCACCTCCCCCTACCTGGGATTAGCCCATAAGCAATAACTAACAAGAGTATAAACACCCCAACACCCTCGCCCCTCAAATGGAAGGACTCTGAGGAGGTGTTCTACCATGGATTCCAGAGTTCCCCCACAGAATTAAACTCTAGTTGCCCACAGTTGGGCCTTACTCCTAGGTCATTAATACATTTGGTTATTTTCAGTTACAACTTTATGTCTGAATATCAGTAAACTCAGTGGCTCAATCCATGATTTTCATATAGCTGCTGAAGGCCAAGTAGGCCTTTATCACCAAGAAATGAAGTATTCAGACCTTTATTCTGGGGAATAACATCTGCATATCTCAACTTTTTTCAACATTAACTGGCTCGATAACACACCCTTAACTGGCTGCCTTTTCTTCCCCACCTCTCTACCCCACTCCTCTATTGGTGTTTCCTGGGAGCACCTCCCTAACAAACTATTTGCACTCAAATTTTTGCTGCTTCTAAGGGGTACCCAAAGTAAGCCAGATGGCCCCATCCCTGCTTCAGAGGCAGGCCCCTAAGCACTCACAGCATGTAGGTAATGACACCCATACTCCACATGTCCGTGGGGAACGAGACAAATTCATAGTTGACGACTTCTGGAGCCAGGAACTCTGGAGTGCCAAAGTTCACCTTCAGCTTTTCCCGAGGCTTGTACCTAGGGAGGAAGAGACGTAGAGGACCGTGAGAGTGAGACCTGGGAGAAGATGTGGGTGTTGGGACTAATCCCCGGTGGGAGGTAGACAGTCCTGACCCTTCCTGCCAGCCACATTGCCTGGACCTCACACCCACACTACACATGTGGGGAATAATCAACCCCTGCACCCCAAACTTCAGGCTTTTCTAAGTCAGCAGTGGAATCAGAAAACCACAGTCCTCCTCCTCTAGACAGTTACAGTCTGAAAAGGAGAGAAGCTCAATGTGTTTTATTCTGCCTGCAGCCACATGAATGAGCACAAACGAATACGGCCGAAGTTGCCAGTGGTGGGGACTGCTCTGTTGGTGTCGCAGTGCAGTTGAAAGGAGGACAGTGAGAATTAGAAAAAGAGAGAAAGATGTTCATCATTACTAATCATTAGGGAAGTGCAAATCAAAACCACAATGGGATACCACTTCACAACCCTCAGGATAGGGGGGCCACTAAAACGAAAAACAAAACAAGCACTCCAAAAGCAAAAAAAAAAAAAAAATAGAAAATACTAAGTGTTCGTGAGGATATGGGGAAACTGGAAAACTCACGCCCTGTTGGTGGGAAAATGGGGCAGCCACTGTGGACAATAGTACAGTGCTTACTGAAAAAATTAAAAATAGAATTACCATATGACCAGCAATTCTCATATATCCAAAAGAACTGAAAGCAAGGTCTTCAAGAGATATTTGTACATTTGAGGTTATAGCGGCATTATTTGTAATAACCAAAAGGAGGAAGTAACTCGTGTCCATTGACAAATGAATGGATAAACAAATGTGGTATATACATACAGTGAAATATATTATTCCGCTTTAAAAAGGAAGGAAATTCTGACACATGCCACAACATGGATGAACCTCAAGGACATTATATTAAGTGAAATAAACCAGTCACAAAGAAGTACCATATGATTCCACTGATAGAAGTTACCTAGGGTCGTCAAATTTATAGAAACAGAAAGTAGAAAGGTGGCTTCCAGGAGCTGGGGGCAGGGGGGAAACAGGGAGTTATTATTTTTTTTTTATTATTATTTTTTGTCTTTTTTCGTGTCCGGCAACGGATCGCAGCCCTCAGTGTCGCGCCCGTACCGGACCAGGACCGGCAACAGGATTGCAACCCTCCGTGTCGCACCCACACCTTGCTCAGCCAGTGAGCAGGAACCGGTCTGTATGTGGGATCCGAA
>NW_007728171.1:90730-91834 GCF_000696425.1 Galeopterus variegatus | reverse complement strand
CCACCGGGCTGGCCCAGGGAGTTATTATTTAATAGGTATAGAGTTTGAGTTTTGCAAGATGAAAAAGTTCTGGATATTGGTTGCACAAGAATATACTTAACACTACTGAACTGTATACTTAAAAATCAAAGATCAAGATGTTAAATTTTTAAAATTCATTCATTCATTTATTTTAAATGACAAATAAAAATTGTATATATTTGTGGAGTGCAACTTGATGTTTTGATGTATGTATACACTGGAATGGAGAAGTCAAGCTAATTAACATATACATTACCTCGCACACTTATTTTTTTGTGGTGACAATACTTAAATCTATTCTCTTAGCAATTTTTAAGTATACAATACATTGTTATTAACTATAGTCACCATGTTGTACAGTGGCTCTCTTGGAGTTGTTCCTCCTGTCTAACAAATTTTGTATCCTTTGGCCAACATCTCCCCAAGGCCACCTGCCCCACCCCTGGTAACTACGATTCCACCTTCTGCCTCTATGAGTTCATCATTTTTAGATTCTACGTATAAGTGAGGTCATGCAGTGTTTGTCTTTCTGTGCCTGGCTTATCTCACTTAGCATAATGTCTTCCAAGTTCATCCATGCTGTCACAAATGGCAGGACTTCCTTCTTTTCTAAGGCTGAACAGTATTCGATTGCATATGTGTACCATATTCTCTTCATCCATTCATCCATTGATGAACACTAGCTGGTAAATTTTGTTATGTGGTTTTTACCACATTCTAAAAAGAAAGAATTAGAACAAGTTCTGGATGTGAAGTTTAAGCAAGGCTAGAAAGGGAGTAGACAGCTGAGTGGGAAACGGGGAGGTAAACGGTGTTTTTTTTAGAATCACTCTTGAAGGAGAAGAACATCTCTAGCTAAATTTAATGGGCACTTCCTCTTTGCCAGGCACTACGCTAAAAGTTCTACATGCACGTACTATCTCTTTTCATCCTCACAATAGCCCTATGAAATACAGTAAGATTATTGCCCCCATCTTACAGATGAGGCAATTAAGAAAAAAATAATAAAATGAATATTCTGCCAATGTGCCCTGCTTCCTTTAAACCAGTTTTCAAAGAGCAGTCTCATCTTTTCCAAATTGG
>NW_007728171.1:88293-89240 GCF_000696425.1 Galeopterus variegatus | reverse complement strand
TGACGTCACTGAATGAAGACAGAAAGAGCCGCACAATAGGTGTGCTAGAGTATTTCTACCACACAGATACAATAGGCATAAATAACCTCATTAGCATAGATATTAGTAAAACATAGTAAAATAATTAGGAAGGGATGAGTTTAATATTTAGTATCTTTGTTTTTAATATAACTTCTTTAATTGTAAGTTAATAGTATTTAATTTTTAATAATGGCTGGGTTTAAAAACTGGACTACAAAATTCCTTATCATGAGCTAGTACAAGTACTAGTTGAGTCGGGTCCAGCATACCACAACTCCAGCTAACTCACAAATGTGTGAATGAGAATAAATTATTGTTGTTTTAAGCCACTGGGTTTTGGGATGGTTTGTTATACAGTGGTATTCTGGCAAAAGCTGATACATTCACCCCAAAGTTGTGTCAAAAAATCCACCAAGACCTTCTCTCCAGATTCCTAGCACAAGGCCCTCTGCAACCAGAGGGTCACATAGCGTGTCACAGACTCATAGGGTTTGAGGTAGGCACCCCCTCGCCTTGCCAAAGAAGCTGATGAAATGGATCCTGTGTGCTCTAGTTCCAATCTGAGCACTGGGATGGGAATCAGGAGACCGCCAACATGCTCGGGACCCAGCTTAGACAAGATGCTTCCCACCCTGCCCCGCCTTGACATACCGCTGCTTCAATCCACCAATATTCTCACTGCTCAGCCTGGGGCAATGCTGGTCCCTCCTGCTAGATGTTATGATCTCTGAAGATTTATATGTACCCCTACTTTACCAGGCACCATGCCCCCACTGAAAATCCCAGCACCTTCTAACAGCCCCACCCAGAAATACAACTTTATTTTCTATAGTTTGTATAGGGGAGGGGAATTGGTATTTCCACCTTTTTTTTTTTTCCCCCTTTTTGTCTTTTTTACTGACCGGTAACGGGATCGCAACCCTTGG
>NW_007728171.1:80322-88180 GCF_000696425.1 Galeopterus variegatus | reverse complement strand
TTGCCTGCAGATAACAAATCCTATCCATTCGTCCCTTCTAGCTGCTCAGAGAAGCCTTCCTGACTCCGGGAGCTTCTGGTGGTTGCTTCTTGCTCTGAATCCACAGTGTGTCACTGTAAATACTCATTTGGAAATTGGTCAGCTGGCATTTGAGAGTGTACTTCATACACTAGTGTGGGCATTCTCAGTGAAGACAGTATTGCCCCATGGGGGCGAAACTTGATTCTTGAGGGGCAAATAATCTTTACTACAGTGGTTTATGGCTCTCCAAAGGGCCACAGTACATAAACAGATATACTGTACATTTGTGGGATTAAATTTCATGAAGTGGGGGGACCAAGTGATTTGGGGTGAAAAAAGTCTAAAAAGGCTCACTGGGGGGCAGGCAGCAAAAATGGAAAAGAGGTTGAGAAACACTGCTCCAGTGCATCAGATGTGCAAGCTTGCAGGAGGCAGCCCAACTTTACAAGATGTTATCTGGGAAAATGTTAAGCAAACTATATTATGGATTGAATGTGATTTTTTTGAATGTTTGGGTTATATCATGAAATACAGCACTCTGTGTAACAGAGGTCCTCAAGGTACAGAGGGACGATGTGAACCTCCTGCTGTTACACTAACAGCACGTGGGGCAGTGAGAATGCACCTTTCACCCCTGCACATAGGTAACATTTACACTTCAACCAGTGGAGGAGTGACCTAGGAGGTCCACCACTGTGGTTTCACATGCCACCTGGGAGGCGGGTGCTGGAAATCAGAGGCTGAGCTCGGGGCAGCAGCTCTGCCTCCGTGGGGACGAGGCTCTGCTATCTTCCACTTGTGGATGGAGTGGAGGACACCAGAAGGCCCACAGAGTAACACAAACAACTTCTCTGTGGGAAACAGCCATCAAGGTCACAAAAAAAAATTTCAGGAAGAGTTGAAAATTCAGCCGTGGTGTGAAGATGTACCCAGAAATTGATTCCCATAGAAATGTCATTCTTGGAGGAAACAATTCTGGAAGAAACCTGGAGGAAGGGCATACAACTGTTGCCATATTTTTAGCCTGTAGCTGCCTGAAGGCTTGGGGGGCCACCCCCCCAAATGCCAAGGGTCTGCTATTAGAACTAAGACCCCACCCAACTGGGCGTGCGTGCCGTGGCAAACATCCTGCAGAGGCACAGTATTACCATACTTTCAGCTGGACAGGATTGCACAGTAAAACTATCTATACTTCCCTAGACTTTAAGCATTTTAAGGAACTTTTAAGATATTTTTGTAATTATATACAATGTTCACTTTATGCACTGAAACTTGAGAACTTAACCAGCCTCATGGGATGGGGTCACACTTCCCATGCATCATCTCATTTAATCTTCAGAGTTGCCACCATGTCAGCAGGTAATGTCATTATATCACCATTTTGTGCTTTTGTATTTAACCTAGTCATTTTCTGGATAGCAGGGAAGGTGAGGGGTGCCTCACACAGCCCAGCACACTCTGGCCCCGAGAGGCCTGGGGAATCAATAGAATGGAGCTGCCCAGCACCCCATTCAGCAGTCCCCTTTGAACACCACTCCTCTTTCTGCTCAGATAGGTGGTCTGAAGTACAGTTAACTCCCCAGCCTTGTAGGGAGAAGCAGAACCCCTAGCACAAAGCCACCCCCTGCAGTAATACCAAGGCCTATTTGCAAGTCGAAGGGCACCATCCTCTGAGTGTGAGAGCTTTCCCAAGTCAGTCCACAAACTCGAGAATTGGCTGAGCCAGGAGTGACCATGCCCCAGAGAACCACAAAGAGTCCCCAGGGAGTTTTGTCAAAATATCAGAATAAAACCCCCTTACCTTCTGGCCAGCCCGAAGTCAATGATCTTAATTTGGTGTCCTGTCTGATTGACGCACAGTATATTCTCTGGCTGGGAAAGAAAGAGAAGTTCACTTAGCCCAATCAACAGTGAAAAGGAGGACTGCATCTCCCGCACGTGTTGGTCTGTAGACTTCAGTTTCCCAGCCTCCAAGGGAAATAAATGGCTTGGGGCAGCCCTACAGATGTTAGATGGATAGCGAAAATAAGTGAAGTAGGCTGGCGAGACAATGAGGATTGGTGTGGACTGTGGGGAACTGGAGGACTCCTGGCCTGTGTCAAAGGGCAGCCACTGCTCAGCGCCAGCTGCTGGTCACCATGCAGGAGTGCAGGCACAATTTCTCAGTCTTAAGAGAAAGCAAAAATCCAGGTTTTTATGTGAAATTCCGTGCTTGTAAATGTTAACTAAATTAATTTGTGTGTGTGTGTGTGTGNGTGGGGCAGTGAGAATGCACCTTTCACCCCTGCACATAGGTAACATTTACACTTCAACCAGCGGAGGAGTGACCTAGGAGGTCCACCACTGTGGTTTCACATGCCACCTGGGAGGCGGATGCTGGAAACCAGAGGCTGAGCTCGGGGGAGCAGCTCTGCCTCCGTGGGGATTGTGGTTTCACATGCCACCTGGGAGGCGGATGCTGGAAACCAGAGGCTGAGCTCGGGGGAGCAGCTCTGCCTCCGTGGGGATGAGGCTCTGCTATCTTCCACTTGTGGATGGAGTGGAGGACACCAGAAGGCCCACAGAGTAACACAAACAACTTCTCTGTGGGAAACAGCCATCAAGGTCACAAAAAAAAATTTCAGGAAGAGTTGAAAATTCAGCCGTGGTGTGAAGATGTACCCAGAAATTGATTCCCATAGAAATGTCATTCTTGGAGGAAACAATTCTGGAAGAAACCTGGAGGAAGGGCATACAACTGTTGCCATATTTTTAGCCTGTAGCTGCCTGAAGGCTTGGGGGGCCACCCCCCCAAATGCCAAGGGTCTGCTATTAGAACTAAGACCCCACCCAACTGGGCGTGCGTGCCGTGGCAAACATCCTGCAGAGGCACAGTATTACCATACTTTCAGCTGGACAGGATTGCACAGTAAAACTATCTATACTTCCCTAGACTTTAAGCATTTTAAGGAACTTTTAAGATATTTTTGTAATTATATACAATGTTCACTTTATGCACTGAAACTTGAGAACTTAACCAGCCTCATGGGATGGGGTCACACTTCCCATGCATCATCTCATTTAATCTTCAGAGTTGCCACCATGTCAGCAGGTAATGTCATTATATCACCATTTTGTGCTTTTGTATTTAACCTAGTCATTTTCTGGATAGCAGGGAAGGTGAGGGGTGCCTCACACAGCCCAGCACACTCTGGCCCCGAGAGGCCTGGGGAATCAATAGAATGGAGCTGCCCAGCACCCCATTCAGCAGTCCCCTTTGAACACCACTCCTCTTTCTGCTCAGATAGGTGGTCTGAAGTACAGTTAACTCCCCAGCCTTGTAGGGAGAAGCAGAACCCCTAGCACAAAGCCACCCCCTGCAGTAATACCAAGGCCTATTTGCAAGTCGAAGGGCACCATCCTCTGAGTGTGAGAGCTTTCCCAAGTCAGTCCACAAACTCGAGAATTGGCTGAGCCAGGAGTGACCATGCCCCAGAGAACCACAAAGAGTCCCCAGGGAGTTTTGTCAAAATATCAGAATAAAACCCCCTTACCTTCTGGCCAGCCCGAAGTCAATGATCTTAATTTGGTGTCCTGTCTGATTGACGCACAGTATATTCTCTGGCTGGGAAAGAAAGAGAAGTTCACTTAGCCCAATCAACAGTGAAAAGGAGGACTGCATCTCCCGCACGTGTTGGTCTGTAGACTTCAGTTTCCCAGCCTCCAAGGGAAATAAATGGCTTGGGGCAGCCCTGCAGATGTTAGATGGATAGCGAAAATAGGTGAAGTAGGCTGGCGAGACAATGAGGATTGGTGTGGACTGTGGGGAACTGGAGGACTCCTGGCCTGTGTCAAAGGGCAGCCACTGCTCAGCGCCAGCTGCTGGTCACCATGCAGGAGTGCAGGCACAATTTCTCAGTCTTAAGAGAAAGCAAAAATCCAGGTTTTTATGTGAAATTCCGTGCTTGTAAATGTTAACTAAATTAATTTGTGTGTGTGTGTGTGTGCGCGCGCACGTGCACGTATGCACGTGCGCACATGTGTGTGGCCATCCAGAACAGGGATCTGAACCTTGACCTTAACTAAACTAAACTTAAACATACATTCCTCACGTGTGGGAGCCAAACGGAACACCTCTGTGATGCAGACTTGGCCCTCAAGCTGCTTGTTTGAGACCACTAGTTTGGGACAATGATTCCCAACCCTGGACACACATTAGAGTCATCAAGGGAGCTTTTAAAATTCCCAATACCCAGGCTCCAACCCTGACCAATTACATCAGAATCTCAGGGGCAAGACCAAAGCATTACTGGTCTGGTCAAGGACAGCAGAGCTGCTAAATATCAACCTGCCATTTTGTGGCAAACACTGTGACCCATGGGATGGAAATGGGGGCCTTGACACACTTCTCCTCTTCAGTCATTCAGATCAACTATGAAGCCAAGAGAGAGCTCGGAAGGGTGCTTGCTGCTTGTGCATGAAATATTGGGGGTGTAAGTGAAGATTGGGCTAATGGAAGAAAGGACCTGGAGACCTAGGGTCCAGTGCCTGAAGTCCAGGGCACATTACCTGGTTCTGTAGCCCTAGATGTGTCCCTTCCCATTCCTGGAACCTTGGTATCTCCATCTGTCAAATGGGAATAATAACCTCTTCTTGCCTGTCTCCATGGGAGGGTGTGAGGACCAAAAGACATAATGTGCATGAAACACTTTACAGCTTCCAAAGCAAATGTCAGGTGCTATTTCTCCCAACAAAAGGCTTAATTATTTATGTCACGGTAAGGCTGTGCAGTTCCTCAGATAGGTACAGGAGAATGGTTTTTAACAGTCTCTATGTCTTCTTTGAAAGGTCTAGAACACACTGTCTGATAGAAATATATGGTGAGCCACATATGCAATTTAAAATTTTCTAGTAGCCACATTAAAAAGGTAAAAAGAAATAAGTGAGCCTAATTTTTATAACATCACTGAAATATAAATAATGAATATAAATAATATAGATAGTAATGATTATATCATTAAATTTACCATCGTACATTGTACAATTCACTGATTTTTAGTATATTCACAGAGTTGTGCAATGATCACCACTATCTCATTTTAGAGCATTTTTATCACCTCAAAGAAAAAAAAAGACATACCCATTACTAATGACTGTGCATTCTCCCCTCACCCCCAACTCCTAGAAATCACTAATGTGTTTCCTATCTCTGTGGATTTGTCTATTCCAGACATTTCATATAAATGGAATCACAAAATATATGGCCCTTTGTGTCTGGATTCTTTCATTCAGCATTATATGTTGTAGCATGTGTCAGTGTTTCATTCCTTTTCATGGCTAAATATTATTCCATTATATGGATATACCATGTTTGGTTTATCCATTTATCAGTCAATGAACGTTCATTTGTTTCCACTTTTTGGCTAATATGAACAATGAATAACTGAGAACACTCATGTACAAGTTTTTGTGTCAATGGATGTTTAAATTCTATTAGGTATAGACCTAGGAGTAAAATTGCTGGGTCATATGGTAGCCCTACGTTTTTGCATTTTTAGGAACTGACAAACTATTTTTTTAAATAGATGCACAATTTTACCATCCCACTAGCAATGTAGGAGGGTTCCAATTTTTCCACATCCTAGCCAACACTACTTATTGTCTGTCATTTTTGTTTTTTATTTTAGTTAGTCTTGTGGGTATGAATTAGCATCTCACTGTGATTTGGATTTACATTTCCCTAATGACTAATGATATGAGAATCTTTTCAAGTACTTATTGGAAATTGTATATCTTTGTTGGATAAACGTCTATTCAGATCTTTTTATTTGGGTTATTAGTCTTTCTATTGTTGAGTTATAAGAGATATTTATATATTCTAGATACTAGTCCATTATCAGATATATGCTTTGGAAATGTTTTCTCCCATTCTTTGTGCTGTCATTTCACTTTTTTGATGATATCCTTCTTAGAAGCAAGAAGGTTTTTTTCTTTGATGAAATCTAATACATCTTTTTTTTTTTTTTTTTTTTTTTTTGGCCACTGGCCAGTATAAGGACCCGAACCCTTGACCTTGGTATTCCTATGCTTTCTTCTAAGAATTTTATAATTTTAGCTCATACGTTTAGGTCTATGATCCACTCTGTGTTAATTTTTGTATATGGTGTGTGGTAAGTGTCCAACTTCATTCTTTTGCATGTGGATAGATAGCATGGTGTCCCAGCACCATTTGTTGAAAAGACTATTTTCCCCCATTGAATTGTCATAGCACCATTGTCAAAAAACAATTGACCATAAATGTAAGATTTATTTCTGGACACTCAATTGCATTGCATTGATCTATATATCTATCCTTACACCAGTAATACACTGTTTCGATTTCTGTAGCTTCATAGAAAGTTTTGAAATTAGGAAATGTGAGTCCTCCAACTTTGCTCTTTTTCAAGATGATGTTTACTATTCTAGGTCTCTTAAATTCCCATCTGAATTTTAGGATGGGCTCATTTATATCTGAAAAGAAGCCAGCTGTGATTTTGACAAGGATCATGTAAATCTGTAGAGCAATTTGGAAAGTACTGTCAACAATACTAAGTCCTCTAATCCATGACCACGGGATGCATTTCCATTTTATTTAGGTCTTTAAATTCTTTCAACATTGTTTTGCAGTTTTCAGAGTATGCATCTTGCTCTTATTTTGTTAAATTTATTAAGTATTTTATTCTTTTGATACTGTTCCAAATATAATTGTTTTCTTAATTTCATTTATAGATTGTTATTGCTAGTGTATAGAAATAAAATTGATTTTTGTGTATTTGTCTTATATACTGTAACCTTGCTGAATTTGTTTATTAATTCTAATAGTTTCCCCTCCTTAGGATTTTGTGTACACAAAATTATGTAATCTGTGAATAGTTTTACTTCTTCCTTTACAATCTGGACGGTTTTATTTTGTTTCTTACTTAATTGCCCTGATTAGAATCTTCAGTAAAATGTTTAATAGACTTGGCCAGAGCAGACATCTTTGTCTTGTTCCCGATCTTAAGGAGAAAGCATTCAGTCTTCCATCATTAAATATAATGTTAGCTGTGGGTTTTTCATAGATGGCCTTTTTCAGGTTGAAGAAGTTCTCTTCTATTCCTAGTTTGTTTATTGTTTTCATCATGAAAAAATCTTGGATTTTGTCAACTGTTTTTTCTGCATCTATTGAAATAATCATATGATTTTTGTCCTTTATTCTATTAATATGGCATATTATGTTAATTGATTTTCATATTTTAAATAAATCTTATAGTCTTGGAATATATCCCACATTGTAATGTGTATCATTCTTTTTATGAGTTTTATTCTGTTTGTTAATATTTTAAGGGATATTGGTCTGTAGCTTTCTTTTCTTGTGATGTGTTTGGTTTTGGTATCAGGATAAGGCTGGGCTCATAAAATGAGGAACAAAGTGTTCCCTCTTCTTCTATTTCTTGGAAGAGCTTGTGGAGGATTGGTGTTGACTCTTCTTTAAACATTTAGTAGATTCCATCAGTGAAACCCTGTGGGCCTGGGGTTTTCTTTGTGGGTAGTTTTTGATTACTAATTCAACCACTTCACTTGCTATAGATCTATTCAGATTTTCTATTTCTTTTTGAGTCAGTTTCAGTAGTTTGTGTCTTCCTAGGAATTTGTCCATTTCATCTAGGTCATCTAACTTGTTGGCATACAACTTTTTAAATAGTATTTCCTTATAATCCTCTTTTACTTCTGTAAGGCCAGTAAAGATGTTCTCTCTTTTATTCCTTATTTTAGTCACTTGTGTCTTCTCTCTTTTTCTCTTGGTCAGTATAGCTAAAGATTTGCCAATTTATTGATT
>NW_007728171.1:77355-79730 GCF_000696425.1 Galeopterus variegatus | reverse complement strand
CTTGTGTCTTCTCTCTTTTTCTCTTGGTCAGTATAGCTAAAGATTTGCCAATTTATTGATTTTTTCAAAGAATCAACTTCTGGTTTTGCTGATTTTCTCTATTGTTTTTCTTTTTTATCTCATTTATTTATGCTCTAATTTTTATTATGTCTTCATTTTGCTTTCTTTGAGCTTAACTTGCTCCTCTTTTTATAGTTTCCTGAGGTAGAAGGTTAGATTATTGATTTGAGATCTTCTTTTTTTAATATAGGTATTTAGAGCATAAAATTTCTTCCTGGTTTAGATGCATCCCATAAGTTTTGGAATGTTGTGTTTTCATTTTCATTCATCTCAAAATATTTTATAAAACTTAATAATATTTTATTTAACCCAATATATCCAAAATATTATCATTTCAATAGGTTACCAATATAAAAATATTGATAAATTTTTAAATTCTTTTTTCATATTAAATATTTGAAATCCAATGCGTACTTTACACTTACAGTACATCTCAATTCAGACCCTAAGTTTTCATCAGAAATATTTTATCTGTATTTAGAGTTCATGAAATTTACAGTTGAAAAGTAATTTAAGTTCATTAAAATTATTAAAACTTAAAATTCAGTTCCTCAGTCACACTAGCCACATTTCAGGTGCTTAATAGCCACATAGGGCTAGTGGCTACTATGTTGGACAGTGCAGCTCTGGAACTCCCTATTTTAATCCACATAACACCCCTAGAAGATAGGTAGTATTATTCCCCCATTTTGCAATTGATGAGCTCAAGTAACTTACTCAAGGTTTTACAACCAGGAAGGGGCTGAACCAACACCAGCCCTGCTCTTGAGGAGATGGGCATCAGCACTGATGGCTTCTCTGCTGCAGAGGCACAGGAGTTGCCCCAAAGGCTGGTCCTTGACCCAGAACCACAGAGCAGATTCCTAAGCCTTCCCTAACTGCCTATCCCACAGAGCAGCTGGTCCAGAAGCCTTGGAATTACCTCTAGTGAGCAGAGGAAGCCTGAGGCCAATCACCCACCATCTCCACCATTTCTCTAAGTACCCCAACCTTACAGTCTGATGTCAATCAGGAAAAATGGTCAGAAGGGGCAATGTGCACCCCAACAGGAACAGACTACCCACTTCTCATCTTCTTTAGGGAGCCGCTGAAATTCATCCCCATCCTGAAATGGCTTGAAATGAAACACCCTCCTGTTGGCCCAGTGGAATGGAAAATCACAGAAAGAGCCACCATGTATCAAGTGCTTTCTATCAGCCAGGCACTGTGCCCAGGGATTTATGTACATGACACTCCTAGGACACCCCTAGGAGACAAAAGAGAGTGTAAAACATTTGTTCAATGAAGTATCACATGTCCCTTAAGAGAATAAGGAACGATGTCTACAATGTATCATTAACTAAAAAAAGCAAGCTCAAAAATAACATGCACCCTGTGATCCCCTTTGTGTGTGTCTGTGTATCACGCCAGATTGCTCATAGAGAAGACTCTCAGCATCAAGACTGGGTGGGGAGAACTTTCACTGTGTACTTTATACACTACTATATTGTCTATATTTGTTGCCACACACGTAAGTTCCTTTTCAAACTTTTCAAAAACTAACCTTAAAGATATTTTTAGAGAGAAAAAGGGCATTGTATCATTTAATCTTCAAATGACACTTAAAGAGGTACAGTTATCCATACTATAGATGGAAGAACTGAGGCTCAGAAGTGCTGCAGGACTGGCCTGCCCTAGACTCCAGCACTAGGAAATGGCAAAGGGCCAGGAGTGGAAGCTGAGATCGTTGACAGAGCTCTCAATGATGACAGCGTACCAGGGGCTCAGGAATGGGAGGCCGCGAGCCCAGGGCGGAACCTACCTTGAGGTCCAGGTGCAGGATGTAGTGCTGGTGGAGGTAATGCACGCCCTCACAGATCTGCTTGGTGAACAAGACCACATCCAGTTCGGTCAGGTGGTACTTCTCATCCGTGATCCGGTCAAAGAGTTCACCCCCATCCACACTGCCCGAGCAAAGAGAGAGGCAGGCACCAGACTGAGCAAGGGTCTCAGAGCACTTGTCCACTGTTACCGCCAGAGCCAAAAGAAGCCAGCCCAGGTAGCCCAGTGTCATGCCCCATGGGTCACAGGGCCACCCTCACTGCCATCTGGGGTTTCATCAGGACCTTTGCTCTGGCCAATTCCTAGGAAAGAGTATGGATGGTAAAAAGGAAGCAATGGCCAAAGGGAAGATGGGGTGGTCTTCTATGTTGATACCCCAGGCTCACACTGGATCATTTAGACCAGGGCTGCAAACTCATTTGCCTAAGGGGCCAGCTAGTACCTACATGGCAAGAAGCCCAAGTGGGCAACTTAGACCATATGTGAGACCCTAC
>NW_007728171.1:68675-76247 GCF_000696425.1 Galeopterus variegatus | reverse complement strand
AATGCAAAATTACTGAAAATTGTGTAGGCCAAACCGACATACATCTGCAGGTCAAATCAGGTTCAATGGCCATTGGTTTGTGACAAAATGGCTTTGTCCTCCATGCTCCATATTGGAGGTCAAGAAGCCAAGCCAGAGAAGCAGGGATGACATGGCCCCAGATGTCCCATGACGGGAAAGGAGAGAAACTGCTTTGCGTAGAATGAAGGCTCTGAGCGCCAGCCCCGAGGGCTGGCCTGCCTGAGGACAAGCCACTGCCCCACGTCCCAGACACTCACAACTCCATGACGAGGGTAAAGCTGTTTTTGCTCTCAAAGGCGTCATAGAGCTGGATCAGGTTCACATGGCCGAGCTGGTTCATGATGTTGATCTCGTTCTTCACATCCTCCTTGCAGAACCACAGGAGAGAGGGGTTTCCAAGCAAATGGGTGAGGAAGAGGAGTTGTGCCTCCCGAGACAGACAGACAGACAGACAGACATCTCATCCTTCAATTTCCTGCTCTCACACTAGGTCTCCTTGACTCCCCACCCAAACTACATTCTCACAACAGAAAGGATCCTGGTCTGACCCACCCATTTCACAGATAGGACAACTGAGGCCCAAGAGGAAAAGGGCCTGTTGCCCAGGCCTCTTGGCAGAGCTGTGCCTGGACACCTGTGTGTGGACAGGCAGGTCTGGCCTGAGGGATGTAAAGATGACTTGCTGATGGTGTGTGGGGGGTCATGGAAAAGAGGCAGGAAGGCAGCACGTTTCCTGCGCAGTGTGGAGGCGCCTGGGACAACTGGACCTAGGAGACCCTGGAGGAAATGAAGGAGCCCTGAGCATGGCTAGAGGGACCCAGCTGGCCCGGGGCAGATGCCTCACCCGGTCCTTGGTGCTCTTCACTTTGATGATCTTGGCCGCCAGGGGGAGGCCCGTGGACTTCTCGGTGCACCTGTGGACCTGGCCAAACCGGCCCCTGCAGAGACCCGTTGACACAGGAGGCTGAGAGCCCAGGAGGCTGGCCCCACAGATAGTACCCTGGGCTTCCTGGTCCTGCTCCCTCCTCCTCACACATCCCATGGGGACTCTCCCACACCCCAGAACATACCCTGGTCATAACCCCACACCATATGGGCTATCCTGAAACCTAGAAAACAACTTCTTCACCCCCATATTGTGTGGTCTATCCTACACCCTAAGGGAAAACCTCCTCACCCAACACCACCTGGGCTGTCCTGCCCCCCAGCAAACATCCCCCTCACCCCACAGCCCATTAGGGGATATTCTCCTCACCTGAAAACACCTGGCTACCCTGCACCACAGGATATGCCCCTCACACCATACCACATGGGCTGTCCTGCACTTTAGGGGATATCCTCCCCACACCATCTGGCTACCCTGCTCCACAGGATATCCCCCTCACCCACAGCACACCAGCTGTCCTGTGCCCTAGAGGACATCCTTCCCACCCCACCCAGGTTGGCTCTCCTGCCACCTCCAAGACATGCTTCCCATATCTGTGCTGTGCGGGCCTCCTGAACCTCACCTCACCCACACCATGTGGGCTGTGCTGTGCTCTAGGGAGGTTCCCTTCACCCAGCTCTGTGGGCCATCCATGCACTCCCAAGCTGTGCAGGATATCCCACTCCCAGCCTTGGCCTGACTTCCTGAGAACCATGCAGCAGTGCCCAGCTCAGCTCGCCAGGTGTGTCTACTCCCACCCCTCATCCAGGTGGACGCCCACCTACCCTCCCAAGACTTCGTGCTGGCACACTGTGTAACCCGCTGAGATCGAGGTCTCCTTGACATTCACCACCCGGTGATCGAAAGGGGCTGGCGGGGCTGGACTGTCATCTGTTCCGGAGACAACAAGGGACGTGTGAGCCTCCTGCCTGCAGCCTGCACCTCTCAGCCACCCCGTCCCAGACCACTTAACCACACTTGGTTCACCGAGTGACAAGCCCTTTGCCCTTCATATAGCCCTGGCATTTGAAAGCCTTTTCTCAAGAATCATCTCATGGGAGCTGCCCATTAGGCAGAGGAGGAAGGTGAATCTCAGAGAGGTGGAGTGACCAGCCCAAGGCCACACAGTGAGCCAGTGACAGATAAGATTCAAACCCAGGTCTCCCAACACCAAGGACAGTCCTCTTGGCAAGGTCAAGTAATTATATCCAGTCTGTTCATGAAGTCTAGAAGGGGATTCTAGGTGGACCAGGGCAAGGCGCAGGACACAGCACACTTGAACAGAGTAATGCAGCAATTTCATAATGACAGTCTTTAAAGGTAAAGTCTGGGCTACGGAAACGAGCACGGGTGGTGTGAGAGGGAGGCCATCAGAGAAGTAAACACCCCACCCCATCTCTCTTCTCGCCCTCCATCTCCTTCCAGCTGATCCCAATCAGAAGCCAGAGGATGAGAGCCCGTGATAGAGCCCACGGAGGCAGCCCCCAGGGCACAGGATGGAGGGGGGTGGGCAGTGGATCTGCAGGGGAAGCAGAGGACAGCCAGCACTTGGAAAGGTAAAAAAAAAATGGCGTAGGATTTTTTTAAATCTCGTCCTTCGGAGGTGGTATGAATACCTAAAAAGGTTACATGAAATAGAGTAAAGGAATATGCACCAAACAGGAAGGCGTGAGCCAGCTTGTGCATTCTGGGCTGGAAGACAGCGTGGCAGGAAGTCAGCAGCGTGGGCTGGCACCTGTTCCGGGCCTGTCATAGGAGCGTTCTGCTTGTGCTCTGACTACAGGGAGCACTCCTAGTGTTCCATGGACAACTCTCAAACCAAGGAGGGTGTGACCCTAGGGCTGCAGGTCACAAGAACACAAGGATGCCCCCACTACCCCTGGGATGGCAAGCAGGTCAGCAGTCTTGCCACCCTTCCCTATCCTGGGGTAAGAATCAGCCCACTGGGTGCAAATGGCTGATAGAGGTTATGCACACCAGTCACTGTTTTTGTTTTTCAACAGGAGCCTTCTCTGTCTCAATCGCAAGTGATACCCATGGTGGAAAGCTCGGGCAGGCAGGTGGCTTTGAGAAATCTACCCAACTGGGCCACACGAGTCCCCTCCTCCCTGACCACTACAGCCAATCTGACTTCAGCCCTCTGCATCTCTGTGCCTTGGTCTCCAGCCCCGGATGTACCGACAAGCTGTTCCCAAGACTTGCACTCCCCCAGATCTTCATTATCTATGCCTGGAAGCTGCAGGAAGGCCCCCAGGAGTAGAGCCTTCAAACCCACTCACCTCAGGGCTCATGTCAAGCCAGGCAACAGCCTCACTTACCCAGAACCACGCTTCCAGCCTCAGCACCCATGGGTGTCCTCCTTCCTGCTTCAGCTTGCCCCAGGCCCCCGGCTGCACAGTCCTTCCCCAGCCCAGGGTTTCCTGCTCCTGGGCCTTTGTCCTGCTGCAGGCCTGGGGCGCCAGCAGTATCACCTCCTTTGTCCCTTCTGGCCATGACGGGCTCGACCCCAGGCCCTTGCTTCGCCTCTGCTCTTGCTCTCCCTTCGCCGCCCTTCTTCTGCAGTGGGGAAAGCTCTCTGGCTCCTTTGGGGGTCTGTTCTCTCGACTCAGTCCCAGGGGGTTGAGAGCAGCTCCTGGTCCCAGGTGGGTCCTGCTCACCTGGATGGGCAGCTGCTGGAGCCCCTGCAGGAGGTGTGGGTCTGAGGCTTCCCCCTCGTGTCACTAGAAGCTCCCCGGGAGTGTCCATCTCTTGTACATGGATGGAGATCCTGGGGCAGGGAGAAATATGACCATGAGGTTTAAAGTGAGGACTCTGGAGTCAATACAGGCCTGGGCTCAAATGCCTATGCTACCACTCACAGACATCAGCCTCTTGGCCTCAGTTTTCTCATCTGTAAAATGGAGGACCTTGGGGTTGTTATAACAGTAAGAGTTAACTTGTGGTTGGAATCAGCAGACTCCAACCCCTGCCTCTCTGGACCCCTGGCCACCTCTTCCCAGACAGGACACCAAGGGAGGAGCCACTTCAGTGACAGATGGTGCCATCAGTTCTCAGGATTCCACTGGAAGAGGGTCCAGGGAAGACTTGAGACAACCTACAGTAGACAGAGGTAGGAACTGGACACTCTGTGGCTCCTGGAAACCTGCTTCTTCCCCAGGAGGATTATGGCCTGAGGCAAGAGCCCAGTGTTCTTCTCACCCTCCTCTGGGCCTCAGTTTCCCTTTCAGTTAAATGAAGAAAAGGAGGAGTCAAGTCAAACATCACACTGGGAGCCCCAGGTCAGACATATTTGGTTAAAATCAGGCAATTGTTCATAAAAGACTGGACTTTCTGTTTCTCTTGAACAAACAGAAGACCCGACTATGCTGGGCCTGTGTGCCCACGGAGCTGAAGAATGCAGCTCTACATTCCCACAGGCCTGCCGCACCCTGGCAGTGCCACTAGGCTCACCTCATTCATTCTCACTACCCAGACCCTGCGGCACTGGGGCTTGTGACTCGAGCTGGAGGCTGAGAAGGCCCTCTGAGCCCTGACATTCAGAGGGAAGGACCTGAGCCCAGCAGGCACATCCCCCTGGGTTGCAGATCCTTCCTTTCAGAGGTGCCCCCCACTGTGCCCCTCAGTGGGGCTTCTTTTTGCTGGATCACAATCCCACTGCCAAGGAGCCCATGTGTGCTGGGGCAGGGGGAGGGACGGTGAGGAGATGACGCTGCCTGGCATGGACTGAGTCTTTGTCAGGGAGCCAGGCGGCGTCAATTCTGAGCTTAGCTCTGCCCCCAGGTTGCTGAACAACTTTGGACAAGTCCAGCCTGTCAAACAGGGATGGTAATACCTTACAGATGTGCTGAGAGAGTCAACTAAGACAGGAAAACACAAATGCAGGTTCAAACAGTGAGGCCTAAAATAGTGCAATCACTATGGAAAAGGGTGGAGGTTCTTCAAAAAGTAATAGTAGAATTACCAAATATATGTCCCAGCAATTCTGCTTCTGGGTATATATCCCAAAGAATTGAAAGCAGGATCTCCAGGAGATATCTGTACACCCAAGTTCACGGCAGCATTATTCGCAATAGACAAGAGGTAGAAGCAGCCCAAGTGTTCGATGAATGCATGAACAAAACATGGCATAAGAGGAAGGAAACTCTGACGCGTGCCACATGAACGAACCTTGAGGACATTATGGTGAGTGAAATAAGCCAGTCACAAAAAGACAAATACTGTGTGGTTCCACTTGTATGAGGTATAGTCAATTCATAGCAACAGAAAGTAGAATGGTGATTTCCAGGGACTGAAAGGGGAAAATGGGAAGTTGTTTAATGGGTACAGGGTTTCAGTTTGCAAGATGAAAAAGTCTGGAGATCTGTTTCGTGACAACACTTAACAGTACTAAACTGTACACATAAAATTGGTTCAGATGGTCAATTTTATGTTATGTGCTTTTTATCACAATTTTTAGAAAAAGCAAAAAAAGAGTGAGGCCTTTCTCCAGCAGCTGAAGGCCCAGCCCCCTCTCTGGGCTGCAGGACCTCTGAGGGCAGTGTCTGTCCCTGGGTGCATCTGAAAGACTCAGCATCCCGTCCACAGCCAAGCACTGTGCAGGAGGCACAAATCCTTCCAGCACTCTGCCCCTTGGAACTGAGTATGGGTCAGTGATGACAGGGTAGAATGGGAAGGGTGACATCCAAGTCAAGCCACCCCACACCTAGCTTGGGCCTCATCCCAGACCAAAAGACACGGGAAACTGCAGCAAACCAGTTGCTGGAGAGGAGGACCCAGGTCATCAGCTGAGCAGGCCAGCAGTCCACACTCCGCCTTTGGGTCTTCATATCCAGGGGGGCATGGGATGACCCCAAAGGCATGGTCAAGCAGTCCACGCCACTTGGAGCTCCCAAAACTCTCCTACCCACTGGCAGCACTCACACAGCAGGTACTGCCAACCAGTCTCAGCACTCTGTGCCACCAAGTCCAGGTCCAGCCTCAGAATCCTCTACACAGGCGGCCACTGTGTACAGCCACTGATCGTCTACACAGTCAGAGCCGACACTTGACTTCAAACCTATTCTCTTCAAAACCCACCCACGCAGTGGGTGAGGAAGGGCAGATAGTGATCAGCCCACTCCCTGAGACCTGCTGCAGGTCCGGCATGCCTGAAGTTTAGTTCAGGGCTGAAACTGAGATAGGCATCTTTTCTTCTCACTCAGAACCTTTTTGGGGCCCCTGACAAGTTCATGGAGAGTTCACCCCCAGCCCTAGATTCCACATGTAGAGGGCTGGCTCAGATCCAGGGATGCCTGCCAGGAATCCCTCCCTCTGGCCTGTCAGGTCTCCTGGGAGGCTCCCGTTTCCTTCCAGAACAAAGACAGACAAATGATCTGGGCTTCTCTGCCAGTCGCCACAGCAAACACAGACACCAGAGCCCCTCCCTGAGCCAGGCTTTGGTGTCTCAGTTATAGGACAGGGCAGCCCAGGGCAGATGCAAGGAGCACCAGGCCCTCCAAGAGAAGCCCAGGAAGTACGGTGCCCTCCAATGGGCCACCCTGGAAACCGGATGTGCCATCCCAAAGGGCTGAGGAATCCAGGGCTAGGGAGGGCTTGGGAGTCTCCTGTCCGGTGACTGCAGGGCCTGAGGCCATGTCCTAAGGGTCAGGGCAGCTGTCACAACTCCATGTCCAGAACCTCCGGCATGATCCTCCTGAAAGCCCCCTGGATTGACTCAGCCTGCACCCATCTCCCACCTCTGAGTCCTCTTGTCTCACCATACTATTTAGGACCCAATTAAACACTGACCTGAGGAAGCAGGATGTATAGTGGTTAGGGAAAGGGCACAGATTCTGGCACCCAATAACCTGGATTCATATCTCAACTCTATGAATCCCTTGCTGGGTGGCCCTGGGCCCTATAAGCCTAGCTTTCCTCATCAATAAAATGGGAACAATGACCACATTCACCTCCTCCTGGGGATGTTGTGAGAATAAAATGAGATGATGCCTGGGAAGTGCTCAGCCAATGCTGGGCAGGTGGGAAGTGCTCCATGAGCCCCACCTTTTAACTATTATTATTGATCTACGAGCTAGTGATTCTCGAGCCTGCTCTCCATTGGAATCACGTGGAGACATGTAAAAAAAATTCTTGTGGGCAGCAAGTGAGAACCGGTGCTGTAAGCTCCCAAATGCAGGGCCTAGGAAGTTTTCTGTCTTCCCCTCATGAGGCTAGCCCAGTGCTATGCACTCAGTAGACACACAACACGTGTAGCGGGCCCACTGGCCATACTCCAGCTGTGGGGCTGCAGTTAGTTAATTCCTCCCCTTGCCCAGCTTGGAAAAGCTCCCTTACCTTTGAGGTGTTTCTCCACCACTGCAAGCTGCCCTGGCCTGGTCTGGCAGCCCTGGAGGTCCTGGGGTCTGGGAGGTGGGCCCTGAAGTCAGCCTCATGCCCTCCTTGGAGGGCAGAGGGTCAGGCTTCCTGGACGGTGTTCCTTGTTCTGCACTTGGTGCAACCTCCTGGCTAGTGGGGGCCTCGCTGACCCTGTCGGTTACCGCAGACAGCTCCAGGTCAGTCCCAGGGTTCCCACTGGATGTCTCAGGAGCTTTGTTTTCCACCTCTGTGGGCACCAGCAGGTGGCCAGG
>NW_007728171.1:67035-68195 GCF_000696425.1 Galeopterus variegatus | reverse complement strand
CTGTTTATCCAAGCAGGGAGGGCGTGTGTGTGTGTGTGTGTGTGTGTGTGTGTGTGTGTGCGCGTGCGCGCGCGCACACACAGGCACACATGTACACATAACCATTTATAATGTGATCTCAATAGACTTCCCTCAGAGGGAAGATGACAAAAACTGTTTAAATCGTTACATATGGGGGGAAGAAACAGGGTGCAGGAAACAAGAACAGAAGCTAGACTTCTCTTAATATACCTAGTTTCATCGATTTGACTTTGGAACCATGTAAATATTATGCAAAATTATAAAAGAAAATTAATCATTAAAAAGGTAATCCATAAACATTTAAAGCAAAATAAAATAAATAAATCTGAGTATCAAGTTGGTGGCATAGCCTACACAAAAAGGGATTATTCCAAGTGATTTCAAAGCAGCAATTCACTATATGTCTCTAGTGGGATACATAAAAGACAAAAAGAACAACAAAAAAAGCTTCAATAGCTTTTCCGTAATCAGACTGTGGGTGGTATTGTTGGTATTTCTATTCTGAAACTGTTGTGTGTGCAATGTGGGATACAGAAAACAGAGTCCCACTCACCTTCCCAGGGCCCCCTGATCTCAGCCTGCACACCTCTGGTGCTCAGCGCATGCTTTGGTTTTGCTCCCTTCTCTTCCACTCGCTCTTTGTTCTAAAATAACAACCACAAAAACTATCATCATTATCATCAACATCATCACTCAGGCCGCAAACATTTGTTAAGCAACTATTGTGTGCTTAAGATAAATGTACTTAGATTATTTCACAAAGTCTAACAGTAATATTATCACTTTAGCGATAAGAACATTGAGGCCTTCCCAAGGTCATTAAACTTAAAAGAGGAATCCAATTCAAACCCAGAACCCAAGTCCTTTCCAATGCTTCACCGTATTTCCAGTGAGGGGCCGATCCAGCCCCTTATGGGGACGGGGGTCTAAACAGACTGGATCTCAAAGGACTTAGACCAGGGATGGAGAATAAACTTAATCTTAAAATGTCAACTCATATCAATTGGTCATGGCTATACAGTGCTGGTTTAGGTTGGATTCTGAAGTCTAATAAATCCATGCTTGGGGGAAAGAGTGCTACCATCAATGAATGATGGAGCTGGGAGCTGGGCAGGCACACCCCACGACTACCCCTTTAC
>NW_007728171.1:54686-65833 GCF_000696425.1 Galeopterus variegatus | reverse complement strand
TTTTACATTAAAATTCTAGGATCCCTTTTGGGGTAATAGAATTGTTCTTTATTTTGATTGTGGTCGTGGTTACATGGGTGTATATATTTGTTGAACTGTATACTTAAAATGTACATAGTTTGTAAGTGCGTGCAGTGTATTGTACATAAATTATACCTTAATGAAATAATTATTATTTAATTATTATACCTTAATAAAACTGATTAGAAAAAATTGTAGGTTCCCAGTTTCTTTCTTTCTTTTTTTTTTTTTTTTCATGTCCAAATAACTTTATTTTTAAGGAAATTAGTCTCAATAAGTTCAGTTCTTTGCAATGAGTAATTCTGGAATGAAGACAGCAATTTTAGTTACCAAAAATGTGAAAAATAAAACTTCCTCCAAACCAACATATTAAGAAACAAAACCAAAATGTTTGCTAGTTTTAGCTCTTCAATACTTAAGATCCACAGGAGTAGGGATAATATTTTTTTTCGTCTCTAACACAATGTGGATTACAATAGTGAGAAGTAGCTGTGTTGGCCATTAATAAATTTGCCTTAAAAAATGCTTACATAATGTAATATCATCTTTTAACTGTTCCTATAAACAATGGCAGTAGTTCCTCTTTGTGTACTGACATTACTTACATAAGGTGTGACATTAAAGGTATAATTGGTTGTGAGAAATATGATTCCAATAAATCAACAGTTACAAGATTTTCAAAGAAATAATTTAGTCATCGTATTAGGGTCAAAACCTCAACACTTTTGGAAAAGTAATTTGCAATTGTAATAAATTTGAGTTTATTCCTATTACTTCTTTGGGAAACACAAAAAATATAGTTGCTTGTGTCGTTATTAAGAAATCTTTTGTTTGGGCAATTTTCTTTTAAAATATTCCAGGCTGCAGTGTATCATTTTAGTTTTCATGGCTGCTTTTATGGTAAGCGTTTCTGCTAAAATACTTTATCAAGTGGAAATGCTATTAAATTTCAACACTAAGTGAAAGTAAGCATACTTTTAAACAAAATAAAAGCTCTGCAGATTTAGTTACTTTTTTTAAGCAAATGTCTAACTTTTGAAATTAGAGCCTCTTACTAAGAAAGCATGCATGAAAAAGGCTTTTTTCTCTTTGAAATTATTTATTTTCTTTAATCACAAAATCCTTACCAAATTATGTATTACCTATAAACCTGAGCAAAAAGATAAACTAATTTAATATTTTAAGAGAGCATGTCATCCAAAATTATACAGAAATATTGTAAATTTCCCAGAATACACAATTTAAGGAATTGTTCCAGTTCAGTATTTTTAAAAGTTACATTTCCTTTATGGATCTCTATAGAGAACTAAAGATACATAACTATAAAATATTGGTTTTTTGGTCACAAGTGATTTTATGCTTATGGGGAGAGAAAAACGTATGAAGTTATGAACTAGGCAAACAAATACTCATCGTTGTTAGCTCAATGTCAGCAGAAAGCATTCAATAAATATCTTTTGAATGAACAAGTGATTTTTGATGACAAAATATATTAATTATTGTGATTACATTTAAAGTTGATTTTGTGAAAACATAAGCGGTTTCTCTTAAAAAAAATCTGAAGATCTGGCAACTCTGGGCTCAAATGGCTAAATTCAACTGGGGCAGTTCCCTCTAACTGGGGCACTATAGTCCTCACTTCTCCTGAATGTTCCCTTGACCCAAGGCTCGGGGTTGGTTCCTTGTGTTTTTCCTACTCTGTCTCCACTTCTCTCAATCCGATTACCTGCTCATCCTGTTGGGACTCCAGGACACCAAGCTTTGCCCTCTTGATGGTAAGAAACAGCACACGGAGAATGCATAGGTTGGTGCCTGGCATGTGGTAGGCACAAGAAAAGCTGGTATTTGCTGTTATGATTATCACCAGCGTCATCAATGTGGCCCAGACCCCCTGCTCAGCAGACAGCTCTCCCTTATCCTTTTTCTGTCATCTCTACAGTTGGGTGAACTAGAGGGATGATCACAGACCTCCTCCTGTTTCACTCCACCAGTAGAAAGGGACACGTACAGACTGTCCTTTGGCAGACCTTATTAGGCTCAAACTGTCCTCTTCCTCCCTCTGTCTTTAGTGTAGACAGACACACACATGCACATGCACACACACCCTACACAACCCACACACCCCACACATAGCTAGGTTCTGTCTTCAGGTCTAACCTTCTGGTCCCTGCCTTGTCCGTGCATCCAGAAGAAGTAAAAGAGACCTCGAACACCATTCTCGAGGACTGATGCATCTGAACGGCTTGACCATGCTTTAGGCCACCCCTGGCTGAGCCTGAACCTGTCTATCATGAGAGAGCGCCTGGCTTCTAGAAATAATATAATTCATTGATGCAACTAAATGAAGTGCCATTGGGCACTTTGGAAGATCCAAGGAGAACCTTCATGAAGTTCTGGCAGAATTTTCAAATTTAACAGCCAGTGTCAGGGATTTAATTCAATTCCGCAGATGAATACTATTTCCCCAGTCTCTTAGGAAACATAAAGAGGGTCTCCAGAAAGTCTCCATACTGCACAGTTCTCAGTACTGACAATGTGTTAAGTAGCTGTAGCTGTGTCTCAGTTCACTGTCCATTCCCTGAGCACCTCTTGCAAGACCAGTCCTGGCCTCATTACATGGACAGAAGTAGAGGCTTCATGTCATGGGCCAATAAGCAGCTGAAAGCCTGATTGGGAGACTGGACCCAATTCTGTAATAGTTACTGATATGCGTATTAAACTCAAGGACCAGAACCGAGATCAAGTGTCAGAGGAGCAGTACAGACAAGAAATGTTGCAAGAACTCAGAAAAGAGAAAGTTCTATGACTTCCCCCTATCCACAAATGCCTAAATATTTTCAGTATATATGATAGCTAATTTCATTAATATATGAAGAGCTCTTACAAATCAATAAGAAAAAGGCAAAAAAGCAAAACAGAAAAGAGGGAAAGGACATGAGCTGGCAGTTCACGGAAAATACAAAAGGTTTTAAACCTATTAATGATATTCAATCTTCTAGTAAAAGAAATATAAATTAAAAGCACAATATATCATTCTACCTACTTTTGGTTATGTTTGAAATTTTCCATAATAAAAAGTTTAGTTTTTTTATGGATTAACAAGAAGAGTTAGCTTTAAGAGACACTTAGGCAATTGCCTTATTTGGATCTGAGTCAACTAAACAAACTGTAAAAAGTTTTAAGGGGCCGGCCCGGTGGCGCGCTGCAGAGTGCGCAGCTTGGGAGCGCGGCGGCGCTCCCGTGGAGGGTTCGGATCCCATGTGGAGACCAGTTCCCGCTCACTGGCTGAGCGCGGTGCAGGCGCAACACCGAGGGTTGCGATCCCGTTACCAGTCAGTAAAAAAGACAAAAAGGGAAAAAAAAAAAACTTTTAAGGATGAGACAATTAGGGAAATTTGAACACTAACTTTGGTAATATTAAAAACTTACTATTCATTTTTTAAGTATGGTAATGATATCATGATTATGTTTTTAAAAAGAGCCCTTATCTTTTGGATACAAGTGCTGAAACATTTATGGAAGAAATGATCCAATGTCTCAGATTTGTTTCAAAATAATCTGGAGAGGGGCAGGTGGGTGAGGAACAGATGAATTGACCTTGGCCTCCAGAGATGGGCTCCTGGGGTTCATTATATTAATCTCTATATAAATATTTGAAATTTTTCATACTAATATGTTTAAAAAAACACATGCACAATAAGATCTCATTTTTCATTCACTAGACAGGCAAAGAATCAAACAGTTGAATAATATGCTTTGTTAGCCAAAGTGGAGGCAAAATTGGAATAACTCCTTTGAAGGTTGGTCGGGCTTTATCTATACAAATTTACCCTTTGGCTTAGCATTTCCATTTCTACCACTAAGGTTGTATCAAACAGATAAACTCGCACTTGTGTTCAAAGACATACATCTGTGGATATTCACTGCATCATTATTTATACTAGCTAAAAGTGAGGAACAATATAAAGAAACAATGCCACAGACTGGTTAACAAGTTAAGACACATCCCCCCATATAGAGTACTCCACAAAATTAAGAAACAAGAACAAGGAAGCTTTCTAGGTACAAATCTCAAACAATGCTTGAACTATATTAAGCGGGGGAAAAAAAAAATCAAGTCCAGAACAACGTGAATCATATTTGAGTTAAAACAAAACAAAACAAAGAGGATGGTGTGTACCAATGTGCTTGTGGCTGCACAGCCTACATCTGGAAGGATTCAAAGGAAACTGGTGTCTATGATTGTTTGTGGGGCAGGGGGTTGTTCTGGGAACTGGGAGATGGAACAGCAGCAGGGAGATGTAGGCTCTTTATACTACCTGAATGTTTCTTTTTTATCATGTGCATATTAAATTAATTTTCTTTTTGATTAGATTTGTTTTATTTGGTTAATTAGATTAACTTTCCTTTTTAAAGCTGGGTTCTAAGTGACAAGAGCAGAAGGTCACGTCTTCCTGAGACCAACCTCGGTGGAGGAGGTGGGGCGCACAGTGCAGACAGCAGGGAGCTGGGGTGGTGGGCTCTGGGAGAAGTTGCGGGGCAGGGAGAGGCAGGATCAGCAGGGTGAGGTCTGGCCTGGCTGCAGGGGAGAAAAGCACAAGCCTGTCTTCCTGTGTCAGCCTCAGTAGCTGACACAGAGCCCAGTACAACCCCCTTTAAACCCCAACTCATCTGTTGCCAGAGGTTGGTGGGTAACTGCAGGGATCTGAAATGGTGGCTTCAGGCTGAGTGTTGCTAAGTGGCTGACCCTTAGCTGTTCCCAAATAGGGTGTCCCTCTACACACCTCGCCTTCCCCCCACCCCTCTCCAGCAGCTGAGCTTCCATTAGCCAGCAGGTTTGGTTATGCAATGCTTGGGAACAGCCGCTTCCAGAAATGCCACCCTCCACCCCCAGGCTCCGGCTCCTGCCTGTTGTGCCCCCTGGGTCACTGTCAACACTCATCTCCCCACAGGCAGCTGCACCCTCCACCCACTCTGGGGCAAAGCACAAGGTTGGGGACAGGAAGTAGGGGTTAAGTTTCTGAGCAGGAGCCCTGTCAGGGCAAACTGACTGCTCCCCATTTGTCTCCCACCCCAGGTATGAAGGAGTTGAAAGGAACCCCAAGGGGAAGAGAAGTCACAGGGATGTCAAAGAAGCTTAATGGTCTTCCTCTCCCTAATCACAGTGTGCCCCACTTCTAGGTTCCCTGCAGCTGTCCTGGCCAGGGCACTGCCCCTGCCTTTCCCTGGAGAGAGTGGCAGTCAGTGTCCTGTCTGTAAGCCCACCTGTAAGCTTCCATCTCTCCTCTTCCCCATCAACAGGTCACAGAGAAGGCACAAGAAGGGAATAACATCTCTCCAGCTCTCCTAAGACTAGCCACCTGGCCAGTCTCCCCACCAGGGCCCCTGGGCCTGCGCTCCCCTCCAGCCAGGGCAGGGAAGCAGGAACCAACCTCCTCGGGGCCATCAGCCAGGCTGCCTTTCCTCCAGGGGACACTCCCTTGCATGATGAAATCCACCACCTTCGAGTTCTGAAATGCAGCCCCCACCAAAGTGATGGCCCTGTCCACAGCTACCACCATCCTGAAGAGGGCTTCAAGTCTGGCACCGTGCTGGGCGGCATCCTGCCGCACGGCCCTTACCAGCTCCAGGACCTCGGGCCACCCAGCATGGGTGTCAGCTGGAGGAGCACTGTCGGCCCCAGCTGGGCCCTGCGCTCGGGAGGCCTCCAGCCGGTGCAGGCCTTGCTGCAGGTGGCCCATGCCTCGGCACACGCACTGCAGCTTCTCTGTGATGTCTTCTTGGAAATGCAAGAGTTTGTCAACCTTCTCATTCAGCACGTTAAGCTTCTTGTCCATGGTGGTTAAGCAGGCCTTGCTCAACACCGGCAGCCCCCGGGGCCCCAGACTCTCCTTGGAGGTGCCTGACATCCTGAAGGAGGCTTGGCAAGGACCAGGGCAAGGAAATGGAAGGGCCACAGACCTTGATTTTCACTTAGTCGGTAGTGTCTGGAAGTTCATTGTCCTCGGGAGCTCAGGCCTCGCTCTGTAGCACCAACCCACCCAGACTGCCTGTGCTATTTGGTAGACAGAAGACCAGGTTCTCTCTGTTTATCTCCCACTCTGCCAGGCGCTGTGAGTGACAGGCTTAGTTTGGCCCAGGCCCTTCTCCCCGGGGCCCCTTTGACATCATGGCAGCATTTAACATTCCTCCCTGAGAGGCTGTTGATGGGCAAATATTTTAAGAATCTGCCCAGGACAGGCAGGGGTTCATGTAGCTGAAGCTAAAGGTTAGAAGAAAAGGATCCTTTAAGTAACATGCCTGTCAGCTGGACTATCCGAGGGACATTAGGGATCCCTTAGGGATCCCAGGGAAGAGTAAGACCTTCAGAGGACCAAAGCATTGATGAGATGGGGCTCCACCGGTCACACACACATCTAATTCACAATGAAAAGCAAGACCAAAACAGAAAGAAATGTGAGACCATGCAACAAAGTTCTGACTTTTGCTATGATGAAAATTTTGAGGCTTCTACATATTATAAACATATTTTTGATGCCCCTACTTTGCCGATGCCCAAAACATGTTTAAACTGCCTGTGTGGTGAGTCTGCAGGTCCCTCCCCACACGGGGCTCTCAGCCACTAGTCACTTGTACCTAAAAATAGAACTCAGGGACAATGGCCTAGGCTACTCGCCAGGCACCATCCCTCAAGTCGTGATCCTTGCAGAACCTTCTGGGGGATATTTACCAGCGACCCCCTACTCCCCCAATAATGATTATATGGGTATCAGGCACCCAGTTTCTAAACTGAAACAGACTCAGCAGGGCCCTAGAGAGCAACGGGGCTTGTGTGTCCTGTGGTTTCCAATGTCTTAGCGTCAGAAACCCTTGGTTCTAATGAAACTTTTTACAGAAGCATCAATAAAAAAAGAAGACACAGCAGAGATACTCAGGTTGTCGCTGAGTGGCACAAGGGGGCACCTCAGAGTCCCCAGGGCACCACAGAACAGTTTGACTTAACCATTTTCATCCAGCCCCTCATTGGGAGAAAGCAAGGCTCAGGAGGGAAACGTATCCAAGGTGGCCCAGGCACATGGCCTCACAAGGATGGTTCAGCCACGGTCAGAGCTGGCACCAAGGCAGGGGGGTGGAGAGTGTCCCCCTAAGTTTCCCCCTTCTGAATAAAAGCAATTATGATCAACTCTAAGCTGGAAATTTTACATCTAAAAGCACTGTTAGATGGTTTTGTTACTTTAAGCCTTAAGTAACCTATCAATACGACATGCTTGCTATGCAAATACAGCCCGACCACAGCCCCCTCTACTCATCCCTGTATCCAGATAGCTGCCCCTAAGCATCCCACATAGAAACCCAAACCCACTCCTGGGAGCACAGTCCAGTGTGTCGTTGCTGGAATGTCCCAGAACATGCTCAAAAGAGCACCAGTCTTTTATATTCACTGTGATTTAAAACAAACACACAAATAAACAAAGTGTCTTTGGAAAAGCAATCTGGGGGACACTGTGCTCCAGCCCCTCGTGGGGATTCACTGTGCACTTCAGGGAGACTTCATCTGCCACAGAAAAGAAACCTGTATCTGATCAGGGAATCACTCTTTCCCCAGCACTTCACACTTAACACTTACTTCCCTGGGGAACCAGGATTCCTTGCATCAAATTTTGGGAAATGGCTGCCTAGAGAAATCTCCCAGGGTGGAGATGTTAGTGTGGTGTTGTTAACACCAAGGTCAAGAACTCGGGTCCCTGTGCCAGCCAGCCGCCCCCCCCAAAAAAAAAGAGAGAGAGAGAAATCTCTGAAAGTCTGACGCCCAGCCCAATGCCTCTCTCCCAGTTGGTGGGGATAATTTTGTGAAATAAGTTCCCACCAGTCAACAGAGACAGACCCCAGGAGAGTCTGGGTGAGAATTTCTACCAGGACGTCTCACAGGTCACTTCATTATTACTGCTGCTATGGAGATCTTGGGAGCAATCAGCATCCAGGCAAGTCCTGGAAAGATAACAAAACCTGGAAAGATATCTTGAAAGTCCAAATGAACCCAAAGGAAATAAACAAATGCCCCACACACATATTTACATCAAAATCTAATTATTTATTTACAAAACGACTTCCCCAGGTCTCCCATAGCAACAAGTTTGCAAGGCAGCTCATTTACTAGCAACGTGGCTGCTGCATCCACTGTTCAGAGCCACCTTGAAGCCCCCTGAGGACAGAACCCAGATGTGTCAATGTGCCTGGCATGTGGTAGGTGGTCAGTACAACTGGATCAAAGGAATGAGCTAAGGAGGCTACAGCAGGAAGCATGAGGCTGAGCTGATCATCCAGAGACTTCTGTGGAAGGAGGCAGGAGATGGGCTTTCCCAGAACAGTCCAAATAAGTACTGGGCAGGAAACCCCGGCAATTCCCAGAAGTAAGCTCTGGGGTCCTCTAGGAGAAAGCTCAGAACACACCGACAGAAGTTCTTGAGGCTTCTTTGATGAAAAGGAGTAACCAAGAGGACCAGCTCTGAATCTCATTTCTTAGTCAGCATGTGGGTTCCTTGAGGGCTGATGTGTGGCTTCCCTACACTATCCCTGATGTACAGGGCACAGCAAGTAGCGTGGGCATTCTTTTTGGACAACGGTGCCCAGAGGACAGGGGAAGCATTGCGCCCCCAAGCCAAGAGAAGGAAGAGCAGAGAAGAGGTGCTTGTACTGGATTGACACAGAGTAGCAAGTCCAATGACACCTTGTCTTTCCCAGGTGAGGACAGGGCAACTGATCAATCCACTCCTGGAGAAAGACAGGCTGACCTCTGTTTGCCCTAGGGTGGGGTTAGTGTGCACTGAACCCCAAGGCTCTTCCCTGATCTTCTGATGACCTAACGGTCTCGGGCTCAGGGGGTGAGAAAGATTGCAACATCCTCATTTTAAAATGATATCAAGACTCATTATCACCTTGAATATTCCTTACTACATTGTGTGTTACATTCCTAAGAAACAAAACAACAACAATAAAAACTAGCCCTGGCTGGTATAGTAAAGTTACCATCTCATAAATATATCACTTTTCAATCTCAGCTGTTGCTACTGAGAAATTGTTGATTGTCTATATGTGCAATCTGTGTATACATATGAAGCAGAACACTTACATGAGTTGTTTAAATATTTTCAAATAAATAACTCCCTAAGCACTGGTAGCACTGAGGCCGCTGGTTCGGATCCTATATGGAGATGGCCGGTGTGCTCACTGACTGAGCGTGGTGTGGACCACAGCGTGCTGAGGGTTACAATCCCCTTACCAGCCAAAAAAAAAAAAAAACTCCCTAACACCTTTATTTAAAAAAAATAAAAAATGATATGAAGACTCTAACTCAAGCTGACTTACCTCCCGTATTTATCTTCTTCCCCTTCAGAGACCTGATTAAAGCGATAATCAAGGAAGAAAACAAATATACAGCCTCAATGACAAAGAGAATGGAAGAGGAGCCATTGGTGAATGCGTGTTATCAGTGAACTTCTGGAAGATGGAAAGCTGTTGGAGGAGAGATAACTGGAGAAATAAGAAAGAGAAAACCACAGCCTAACTAGGCAAAAAGGCAAATACAGACAAGCATAGAGCCAGCTTTTCCCGTAGAAGCCTAGAGAAGCCTGTGGACCCTGAGACCCCATAGGGAGCAGAAATGCCAGACTGGGGAGTCCATTTCCAAACAGTGGCTCTCCCCCTTCCACACCTCTGCGTAGAAGGAGCAGGCCAGGAGAGCCGCCACCCTCCCTGGAGATCAGAGTCTGTTTCTGGAGAAACTCAATGGTCCATGCTACAATAGCTCAATGTACTGGCGTTGGGGGGGGCAGGGAGGGTCCTTGGGAGCTCCCCATGTGATCATCCTCAACAAAGCCAAACAGTCAACAAGCCTCAACCACCTTCCCAGTTTTTATTACCTTGTTCTAAAATATGCACAGACAAAAAAAGATTACCAGATATTCAAAGAAAGCCCCCAAGATAAAAGGCAACACCAAAACAAACAGAAACATAATTATGGAGGAAAGAGAGAAAATGTGAAACAGAAGAGTTTCAAAAAGGCTATCATTTGTAAACATAGAAAAGTGTGAAAGGCTATTCCATCCATTAAAAAAGAAGAGGATGTTATAAGAAAACAACTTTCAGTTGGTTAGAGTGTGGTGTTAGAAAACCAAGGTCAAGGGTTCGGATCCTCGTACCAGCCACTGCCAAAAAATACGAAAAAGAACAACCATAGAATAAAAGAGAGGTCTTAGAAATTTAAATATGAATACTAAAATTTAAAAATCCAATATAGGGATTAGAAAATAAAGTTAAACTGGCCTTCACATCTTGGGCACAAGGGGTGACAATCAGCTTTGTATCTCATGAGTATTCATAACCAATTAAAAAAAAGAAAGCTCAGATAATATCCTAAAAAATACAACTAAAAGATGAAGACACGTACATAAGGAGAGAAAAGATGTTAAACAACAGATGCAGCTGGTTTTACATTTAATTAACTGGAGTTTTAAGAGGAGAAAAGAAAGAAAGAGGGAAGCTATTTATAACTACAGTCATTATGCAATTTTAGAACACAGGAATAAAGAGATTTTAAAAGCTCCCAAAAATTTAAAAGAAAAATAAAAAGATCACATACCAAGGAACTGGAATCAGAATGACATCAAACTTCTCATCCTAAAAACAACTGGATGCTGGGAGATAGGTTGGATATACAATTCTAGATTGAAAAGCATTTCCCCTTAAAATTTCGAAGACATTGCACCATTGTCAGAAAACAAAACGAAGAGTTTTACGACTTGCAAAGATGCAAAAAAATTATGCACCCCTTCTAAGGAAGCTGCTTTGAGGATATACTCCAGCAAAATGAGGGAGTGAACAAATTAAGAGCTCCAGGAAACAACAGCTTCAACTAGGGCCAAAGTTGAAACAGCAGAATGGAGAGTTCCCAAAAAGGAGGACGCCAAGGGGGGGAAAAAACAGTATACAATGTAATATAACTAAAGACATGTAGTAAAATGTTCAGAGCACGAGGCCTGGAGTCAGACTGTGGTTTTAACTCCTCCCTCTGACAGTTATTAGTCAGAATTGTGGGCCAGGGTTACTTAACCTCTCTGAGCGTGCGC
>NW_007728171.1:51523-53100 GCF_000696425.1 Galeopterus variegatus | reverse complement strand
GCGCCGCCGCGCTTCCCAAGCGGCGCACTATCCAGTGCGCCACCGGGCCGGCCCAAAAAAGACTCCCTTTTCTACTTTATGCAAAATGCCACATGGACTAGCTGCATACCTGGAACTCATTTAACCTCTCTGAACACAGTTTTCCTCATCCGCAGCAGAGGCTTAATAGTGCAATCACCCCAGGGCTGTTTGAGTACTAATGTAAGTGAAGCACTTAGCACAGCTCCGGCCCCATGGTAAGTACACGAAAATGGTAGAAGTCAAAACTGTCATCCTTAACACCGACCTGTCCCAGACAGCCCAACAAGACAGCAGTGTGCTGTTACCTTGCTGTGGGGCAGGGACAGAAGTATAAAGAGGGGACAGCCTCCCAATCCTAAATCAGCCCCCCAGGCTCCTGTCCCAGCCCAGGCCACCTCCCCTGAATGCACTATTAGCTGGTATGCGCTCAGAAAGTTCAAACATGTCCTCCATTAAGCTGAGCTTACTTAAGAAAGAAAAACAGATAAAAAAAAAAAAACAGAAGAAAAGAAACTCAGAAAGCCTCACAGAGTTCAATGTGGGAAAACTTCAAGTTAGGGGCCCCTTGGCACGGTCTACCCACTACACCCTGCACTAGTTGGGAAAGGCCCAAGCTGACCATCCCCAAACTGTACCCATCAACCAAAGTTTTCTGCTGAGTTTCTTGGTCCAAGAGGACCCAGGTCTGGGAACAATTATCACTGGGGTTCCTTTCATCTTGTAACCCTACCAATTATTCCTCAGGCTCCTACTTCAAAGCATGCCGGCCTTACCTTCAAAGGAACTGCTCTTACCGCAAATATCTGGGTGTAATCCAATGCCCGCTGCTGGCCTCTGGTGCTGGGACTGTGCAGTGCTGGAGTGGGGCACAGAGTCCCCATCCTGCAGTCACTGTGGCTGTGCCAACTAAGTGTTTACTCTGCCTGGAGATGGATGCTGCCCAACTGCCTAGAGCACTGGGAATGAGGTGGGCTGGAAGGCCAGGATGATTTCTCTAAGAGAACTCAGGCAGTAGTGATAAGCCTGGCATTTCTGCTTATCTCTGACCCTGTCCCAGGCCCCAGAAGCATCCAGAGGCTTCACTTGGTTATCTGTTTTGCTGGGCTGTATCTGCCTCCCCGGGGGCCTACTTCCTGCATCACTTAGCAGAGTGTCCAGCTGTGAAACAAACACCGTGTGGTCCAAGGAGGGAGGAAGGCAGGGAGGGAGTCCTAGGGCAGAGCTGACCTAAGTTCAAAACCTTGAATCCTGGTGCAGGGGCCCAGGAGATGAGCTGGGAATCCTTGCCTTCATGCAGCTCTCCAGGACGGGGAAAGTCTTGACAAACTGCAGAATGGGTTGGCAGCCCTGCGTTTCTTCAATGGGCTGCTTGCACTGTGGCCAGGAGCCTGGCTAGCCACCTCCAGCTTGGGAGGGTCCAGCTATTGCTCTCCAGGAAGCAACTTAGAGGTACAGAGTCCCCAAAGACTGGGGCAAGCTGCAGTGAGGAAGAAGACAAATGACTTGGCAGCTTCTGGTAAATGAGACCCCGGGGAGGGCTCCCTGGCCCGATCTTC
>NW_007728171.1:43874-50725 GCF_000696425.1 Galeopterus variegatus | reverse complement strand
CAAATGACTTGGCAGCTTCTGGTAAATGAGACCCCGGGGAGGGCTCCCTGGCCCGATCTTCCCAGAGTGCCCTGGGGGAAGCCAAGCTCTACACACTGGCATGCTTACACAGACACACAGACACACATCACTTTGGGACCACAGTTTACCTAGCCTGACTGACAGGAATCAAAGAAAGGCTGCAGGCTTTTGATATTAGCTCACTTTTCTGAGCCTGACCATGGCCAGACCCTGTGCTGAGCACTTTAGCTGCCATACCTTATTTAAAATTCACAATAACCCTGTGTGGCAGATGACTATTTATCGTCCCCATTTTACAGGGAGGGAACAATCTAGAGAACTTAAGTGACTTGCCAAGGCTACACAGTCAGAACACAAAGGAGACAGAATTCTAATTCCATGTTCATAACTGACAGCATTTTAGATACAAGAAGGATCTCAGATGCTGTAAGGGTCATCTTCCTTATTTTGTAGATGGAGACTCTGAGGCCCAGAGAGGGAAAGGGACTTACTGAAGGTCACACAGAAAATCAGTGGCAAAGACAGGACCAGATGGTAAAATTGTTGCCCTCAGAGTGACCACAGAACTCCCTGCCCTTATTCTTTGGGTTGAGAGGTGTATGTATGTGGAGGGGGGCAAGTTTGGCCTATGCCCCACAGGCTCAGCTCTGACAGTTGTTTGAGGGGATGGGGAGGGGGCTTAGGGGCACGGACTCCCAGACATCAATACTGGTTGCTTATTCTTTCATAGTAAAATGTCTACAACTTGCCTTATTCCAGCCACCCAGAAAGATAATAAAACCACAGCCACAGTTCTGCCAGGATGAATCAAAGGAACTGTGCTTGGGAATAAAACCAAAATCAAGCTGACCTCCCTGAAGAAGCAGAGAGGGAAATGACAGCTACATGGAAACCTTGCCTGGCTGTGGCAGAAGTCCCCTTGCAAGCTCTCAGTGGTTGGTGGGTTTGCTCCCGGGATCTCACTGTCTTCCATAACCAGCATTCCCATGCCTGGTTGAAGTCTTTTTATCTCACCTCTTCCTTCCCCACATGTCTAGTCAAATTGTTCCCTGCCTAAGCAAGGTCAGATGGAATCAGCCTGAAAATACTAGAAAAGAACAAAAAAGTACCCACAGGAGCCAAATTCGGACCAGGAGCCATTCATTCATCCTTCCATCCNAAAGGGACTTACTGAAGGTCACACAGAAAATCAGTGGCAAAGACAGGACCAGATGGTAAAACTGTTGCCCTCAGAGTGACCACAGAACTCCCTGCCCTTATTCTTTGGGTTGAAAGGTGTATGTATGTGGAGGGGGGCAAGTTTGGCCTATGCCCCACAGGCTCAGCTCTGACAGTTGTTTGAGGGGATGGGGAGGGGGCTTAGGGGTACGGACTCCCAGACATCAATACTGGTTGCTTATTCTTTCATAGTAAAATGTCTACAACTTGCCTCATTCCAGCCACCCAGAAAGATAATAAAACCACAGCCACAGTTCTGCCAGGATGAATCAAAGGAACTGTGCTTGGGAATAAAACCAAAATCAAGCTGACCTCCCTGAAGAAGCAGACAGGGAAATGACAGCTACATGGAAACCTTGCCTGGCTGTGGCAGAAGTCCCCTTGCAAGCTCTCAGTGGTTGATGGGTTTGCTCCCGGGATCTCACTGTCTTCCATAACCAGCATTTCCATGCCTGGTTGGAGTCTTTTTATCTCATCTCTTCCTTCCCCACATGCCTAGTCAAATTGTTCCCTGCCTAAGCAAGGTCAGATGGAATCAGCCTGAAAATACTAGAAAAGGACAAAAAAGTACCCACAGGAGCCAAATTCGGACCAGGAGCCATTCATTCATCCTTCCATCCATCCATTCATTCATTTGCTGAGCAATAACAGACACTTATTAGGAAATAATAAAAGCACTAATATTTATTGAGCACTTTTGTGCACCAGACACTGTGCTATTTCTTTACATAAATTACCTTATTTGCCCCTCACAACAATTCTTGGAGGAAGGGACTATTATACCCATTTTACAGACAAGTAAACTGAGCCTTGCCGTGATAAAGGCACTTTCCAAAGTCGGTGTAAGAACCTGGATTTAAATGCAGGCAGTCAGACCCCAGAGTTTGCTTACAACTGCAAGTAGTCTAACTGAAATTTTCTGGTTTTGTCCAGAACCTGACTTTGTCTCTGGGGGGCTGCATTTGTCAACTGCCAATTCAGAAAACCCAATTACATTGGCGAGTTGGAACCAGGCCAACCAGCTTCATGCCAACGCATCGCACTGCCGGCTCTTCTGCCAGCTCACACTGGTGAGGTGTCTCCATCTGCAAAGTGCTTTGACATGTGTCCTCACCTTGGCTGCTCATCTGAGGTGGCTGGGTTGTTATCCCCATTTCACTCGTGAAGAGACTAAGTAAGGCTCACAGTGAGAGTCAGTGTGGAGCTGGGCCTCGGACAGCTCCAGGGCCTCTGTTCGCTATAGAAGGGAGGGTTTCTGGAACACCTGCATCACTTCAGGACTCTGCTTCACCTGCCCTGGCTGATAGGAATCAGAGAAAGGACTGCATGTTTTTGATATCAGCTCGCTTTTCTCAGCCTGACCATGGGCAAACCCGTTGCTAAGCACTTTAGCTGAAATGTCTTATTTAAAGTCTTTGACTATGCCAACTCGTGACTAAGAGCTCTGCTTGTGCCATGGAAAACCCCAAAATTCTGTATGGGAGTGAGGTTAACACATCAGAGCAATGGAGAAAGTGAGATAGTCACTAACTGCTAGATGCAAAGAAGATGAGTGGGATGGGGCAACTTTGTATAAGTACCCATGTTTCCAGCCCCCCTGTATCTGATAAAAATAATTTTATCTTCATCTGCTCAAAATCTCTCCCCTCAGCTTACCCCTACCGTCTGAGGAGAGCCCAGTCCCAGGATTTCTTGGTGCCAAATCTGAAGAATTGGTAGCAGAGGCAGTAAAGGACTTTACTGATTTGGGTAGCAACATCCAATGAACGGGGAAGGAAAGAGGGGAGAGACAGACACCGAGCAGGGTCTGGGGTTTGAGGAGTGACAGACCCTCGGCCAGCCCCATGATACCAGAGAATGGGTGAGGACCAAAGGGTTTGGGAAAATGTCTGTTGCAGGATATAAATGGTCATCAGGAATCATAAGTAGGAATGGCACAGTGGCTGGACAGGGCTTCCGTGGCCCCAAGTCTTTGCAGAAACTCAGCCACATGGTGCCAACTAATTCAGGGCGTCAGAGGGAAGCAAACATATAGGGGAAGGCTTTTGGAGGAAATGGGACTTGAGCTGAGCCTTGAAGGATGGATGAGACTTGCGGAAGCCAAGGAAAGGCAGTTCTGGTGAGGACACAAAGTGAACCAAGACCCAGGTAGAGCCTGGTAGGTGGGGGTGATGGTGCAGGGACTGCCCTCAGGTCAGGAAGTGTCAACAGAGGCCCAGCTTATTTGGCAGGTGGGATCTTTAGGAGGGTAGTCCAGGAAATAAGGCAGATAAATTTAGACCCAAAGCAGCAAGATACAATCCAATGGAATGTTTGAAGTGGAGAAAAATGTAATAGAGTGTTTAGGAATGGATAGAAGTGATTAGCCAAGGGGAGAAAGGGGATTGACTTGGAGGGGACACAAAGCCACTTCTGGGATGCTGGGTATGTTTTCTGTCTTGGGCAGTGGTCACATGGGCGCATGCATAGTTAAAATTCCACAGGATATAATATGTGTACATTGCACTGCATATGAATTATACCTTAATTGGATTCTGTTAGCATGAAAAAAAAAAAGGGAAGGGGAAATAAGAGGGACAGGCAGCAAGGTACAAATGGACCAGCAGCCACTCAGAAAGCTCAAATCAGCAAGCGTTTACCACTTCTGGGATGTGTCTGTTGCCAAAACACAGGAGTGCTAAGGAAGTAAGGCAACATCTAAGAGAACAAATCTTTCAAAGTTCTTCTGCTGCCTGAAGTTCTGAGATCCTCATTCCACCACCCCACAGGCTGGCAACAGAAGCAGGAGACTCTAGGCATCTACCAGCACCACACACAAACCAACAGAGCTAACCAGCCAGCCCACAACTCCAAGGATCTATGACACTCTTCCCAGATCCAACAGATGAAAACTTAACCCCCAAAGCAGGTCGCAAAATAGAAAGTACATACACTGGAATCCCATTTTTGTTTAAAATATACATGTATGCCAGAATGAGAGAATTGCAGATGATCTGTATTTTCTATATTCATTTGTATCTTTTTTTTCTAATTTTTTAAAAAATTAAGTGTATAATTCGTAATCAGCAAAAGTTTGTTTTTCTGTAATGGTCACCGTTCACCTACACATGGAGGAATTTTTCTAGACAGACAATATGCACAAGAGAGGGGTTTAATTAACCAAGAACACAGAGCAATAGACTCCCTCAGGACCCCAGTTGACAGAAAACAACATTTCATAACCTTACAGGGAGGTCTGAGGTCAATTGCTTAGCTTTAAATGAACAAAAGCACTTACATTAAACAGGCTCAGGAGGAGGACTCAGAAATAGCAAATCTCATGGGGAAAGAGCAATTATTTGTTTTTTAAATAGATTCCCCATCCAACTTGGGAAGAAATGTTCCAGACTCTACACCCAACTCATAAACGACACTGTAGAATTAATTTGGGAGTTTTTTAAAGCAATGTTGGCAAACGTTTGGGAACAATCACCAACTACAGCCTTCTCAAATGATTTAAGCACCTGTGTTACTAATCGCGGCAAGAGGTTTGGAAAACAGTTATTAAGTCTGAAATACACATGCAATTCCCCCAAACCCATACAAAACCAGACAATTCCATGCACATAAAACCAAGAGCTGTTAGTTTTTATTGTTGTTTGTTTTCGATGAGACTCTAAAAGTGGTTTCTGGAGGGTCTTACATGCCCCTAATGCACTGCTGAAAACACAAACACACAGTAAGTTTATCGTCTGCACTTACATACCACCTTCCATCCATGGATCCCAACTGGTCTGTCAGAAATAGTGTTTTCATAAGTCTCCAGTGAGATGCGTAAATATTGTTACCTCCATCTTATCACAGATAAACTTAAATCTGGGGGCAGCTAAGTGGCTTGTCAACAGTTATAACCCAAGACAACATCGTGCAAGCCACCCTCTGCTCTCCCTTCCTCTGCTGACCATCCCTTTGAGCTTTTTCGTTGGCCCCAGTTTAAATCATGCACGCAGACCATTGTTTCCCTGGTGATGGAGGTGGCATTCTATTTCCTGCTCTGAGTCTGGCCCCGGGCCCTGACTGCACTGCATTTAGCCACAAGTGCATCAGCCGTGCGTGAGTGGAGACAGCTTGGCTCCTTGGAAACCTAAGTGGCGTATGTCAGCTGGCCCAGGCCCACTGAGAGCCACTCCAGGCCATGCTGCTAACTCCTCCACCTCTTGCCCAGAGCAACCCACAATGACAGTGATGACGTCTCTTGGAGCTGGGTTGAACAAATGAGAACACCTCAAAGGCAAACTCACTGGCCCGGCTCCAGAGAGAAATAATCCTTAGCCATCTGGGATCCAGGCCTCTAGATCAATCCAGCCCTCCCTCTGCTCATTTTGTGGACAACAGAGCAAAGTGTGCTTGCTGGTCATTGATTATATTCCTGACAGGCAACTGAATTGACACTTAGAATTCCCAGTTGCAGTGTTTACTTTTATGTTTATTAATTAATGTGTCCTGGAATGACCACTCAGCATCAGATCCAGGAAAATCAGAAAGTTATTGAGGCATCTACGAGGTAACAAGAGTTACTACCAGAAAAGTGTTTCCCTGATGGCTGCAGTCACTTAAAAATTGGAAGTAGAGGGCCGGCCCTGTGGTGCACTCGGGAGAGTGCGGCGCTGGGAGCACAGCGACGCTCCTGCCGCGGTTCGGATCCTATATAGGAATGGCCGGTGTGCTCACTGGCTGAGCGCCCCTTACCGGTCATGAAAAAGACAAAAAAAAAAAAAAAATTGGAAGTAGAGACTTTCTTTTCCGTTCTCTGCCATTTGGTCATAAATGCCATATATTGTTACTTGCAATTAATTTCAATTTCTTTGTCTCTAAAATGCCCTGTTAACCTGACTGGATGGCTACATGAACCAGACACTGGTTGGTTGCATTGCCCGTCCATGTGCTCCTAAGCTCCCCATACATAATCCTATCAGAGCCCATTAGTGGTCACACCACCTAATCTTTGTTGAGCATTTACCTTGTGCCAGGCACCCTGCCAAGCATTTTAAATTCGCAAGTTTTTTTAAATACTAATTATGTACTATTAATATTCTTATTTTTAGATCAGGAAACTGAGGCCTAGGGAGACACACAGTCACTATGTTAGATTCTTGTGGCTACGGTACGAAATTACCACATATTTAGTGCCTTAAAACAACAGAAATTTGGGTCGGCCCTGTGGCTCACTCGGGAGAGTGCAGTGCTGGTAGCGCCGAGGCCGCGGGTTTGGATCCCATATAGGGATGGCTGGTGCACTTACTGGCTGAGCGTGGTGCAGACCACACCGTGCCGAGGGTTGCGATCCCCTTACCAGTCAGGAAAAAAAAAAAAACAGAAATTTATTCTGTCACAGTTCTGGAGGCCAGACGTCTGAAACTGATATCACTGGGCCAAATCAAGGTGTTAGCAGAACTATACTTCCTCCAGAGGCCCGAGAGGAGAATCCATTCCTTGCATCTTCCAGCTTCTGGTAGCTGCTGGATTTCTTGATTTGTGGCTGCATCACTCCAATCTCTGGCTCCGTGATCACACTGCCTTATCCTCTTCTTTGTGTGTGTCAAATCTGCCTTTGCATCCCTTTTATAATGATG
>NW_007728171.1:42131-43345 GCF_000696425.1 Galeopterus variegatus | reverse complement strand
ACTGCCTTATCCTCTTCTTTGTGTGTGTCAAATCTGCCTTTGCATCCCTTTTATAATGATGTACGTGATTGCATTGAGGGTCCGCCCTGGATAATCCAGGATAATCTCTCCATCTCAAAATCCTTAACTTAATCACATCTGCAAAATCCTTTTTTGCCATTCGCGTGTTCCAGGGATTTGGATATGAATATCTTTTGGGGAGCCATTATCTATCTAGCCTACCACTTACCCACCTAGTAGGTGGTGTCTGCAGGTTTCTCTTCTCATGTGCTCATGAGGGTTCATTGTTTAAGTGGTGAATGTGCTGCATAGAAGATAAAAGCTCAGGCTTTGGCACCAGGCAGGTGCCTGGGTTTGAAACCCAGCTCTCTCATTTATATACTGTGTGACTTCAGCAAGTAATTTAACCTCTCTCAGCTTAGGTTTCCCCACCAAGGCCTATTGCATGGGATTGTTTTGAGGATTAAATGGATAATGAATGTGAAACTCACACGACAGTGCCTGTACATAGTTAAGTGCTCAGTGAATGGGAGCTGTTCTTGTTAAGAGCCAGGTGTCAGCTGGAGTTCTAACCTGACGTTGCAGAGGGCCCAGTGAGGACCAGGTTTCTACAGATGAAGAAATGTGAAAACGGGGAGTAAAGTCATTCTGCCACACAGACAATAAAATTCAGTGCTAGTCTAAGCATGGTAGAATTCTCAAAACCTTTCGGTGTGGAACAGTGTCGAAGACCTGCCAGAACTGGCCATGTAAAGGATTTCTGCTCTTTAAAAGTGAAGACTTCTATCTTTCTCCAGGGAGTGTGTGGATCTGGGTCCCCAAATTTTGTGTTTTGTTAATAGATTGCCCATTGTCTTAAACGGGGTTAGTCTGGACATTAAAATTCTGATAGTCCCTTGAGGTTAAACTGATTCCAAACTCAAGACCTATAACAAAAAGAATGACTGATAAAGCAAGGGCTTAGAATATGGAGAATAAATTAAGAAAAACAGGCAGTAAACAGTAGGAAAAGAACAGTAAGGAAAAACAAGGACATTTTAAACTTGAGTATTTCTTATAAATATGTTTGAGAGAAGAAATGAAAACTAGCTTGTCTCCTTAAATCTGAGCAAAATAAATGTGATTTGATTCTGCTCCATTCATGCATTAACTGGGCTAGGATAACATGAATTTTAATAAAGAAGTTTTAGTATTTCACTTGGTTGATATTTGAA
>NW_007728171.1:40107-41078 GCF_000696425.1 Galeopterus variegatus | reverse complement strand
GGTCACATTGTATCTGTATTTTTATAAGCAGCATTTTTTGTATATTACTTGTATACTTTTTTAAACAATAAAAAACAAGTTATTTATTTTAATGAAAATAGTACATTAAGTTGTAGTTCTTTTTCTAGAAATATTACTTGTGAGATAAAAAATACTAAATGTGTGTGTGGTTTTTAAAATTTTTATTAACGAACCAGACATGTTCTCTCTGCCTTGACTTTATATTAAAGGAACAGAAGTACAAAAAAACAAAAACAAAAAACCCATACCTTGAAGACAAGGTAAGTGGGTACCATGTACGGATGAGAGAGTCAGTCCACATCTGAAGCCAGAAAGCTGATGGGAGAGGATTAAGAGAGAAAAAACAGGCCTCAGAGCAGGGCTGCCAGTCAGACTGTGGGAACCCGGGCAAGCTCTGCCAGTGGATCAACTGTACCCACCTGATTTTCTCCACCCCCAGTCCCTCATATACATACCCAGCAAGTACAGGCAGCTGGCATTTACCCTCAGGCAAAAGTAAACAGAAAAGTCCCTGACAGCTCTTCTGTAAAGAAATTAAACAATCCACATCTAAGGCTTTTTGTCCTCAAATTGGTGCCCCAGAGTGAAGTCCTCATTCTGGTAATCAGGTGGCTTCATCCTAAAAATTAGTTCCCATCCTCCCCCACCCCATTCCCAGAGCACCCAGTCAGGATTCTTACTGGGGAGAAGCCACCCAGTTACTTAGACCTTCTTTCTTAAATATGGCCAGACAACCAAAGATCATCAAGATATTAGCAGAACCAGGAGCCTGAAAGAGCAAGATCAAGATATACAAACATGAAAAACAAACTATGGTAGAAACAAAGATAATAAGGGAATGAAGGAAAACTTGACTCAAAGAGATTTGAGAAAGATTTTATAAAACCAGAACAGGTTGATTTGAAAAAAGAATAATCAAAAAACAAGAGGAAGCAATTAGAGATTAAAAA
>NW_007728171.1:36429-38161 GCF_000696425.1 Galeopterus variegatus | reverse complement strand
ATAAGTTGAAAAAGATAGAGTGGGAAGACAAACCCACAGATGAAGACAAAGGTCCAAAAGTATGTTTGTCAAGACCCAAAAAAGAGAGTAAGGCTATGATGTAGACAGGAATGGATTAACTGGAGACTTTCAAACCTCAAATGAAGTAGAATCTATTAAAGACAGGTGTAGGTGGGCTGGCGGGTTAGTCCACTTGGTTAGAGCTAGTGCTGATAACACCAAAGTCAAGAGGTCGGATTCACACACCAGCCAGCCACCAAAAAAAGACAGATTTAGGGAAGCCATCTAAACTTAGAGGCAGAAAGATGAGGACATGGCAAGAGCTCTGAGGAAAGGAGACTTTTGAAATGACATTTTTGTTCAAGAGGAGGTGGTAATATACCAATTGAGGAGACATACCAATTGAGATCAAATGACATACAATAAGGAGAACATACCAATTGAGATCAAAGTAGGTCAAGATATGGACAAAATATTTGAATCCGAAATTTGAATGTGATAAGAAAACCTGCAACACACATGGAGAAGACATCTACATCAATCAAGAAAGTTAAAATGAGCACTTGGTTCTCTGCACTTTAATGTAACATTCGCAACACAGTTTAAAAAAAAAGATCTATCTACATAAATCCTCTATTTTCTACATAATGTCTATGTTGCTTTCCTAGCCAGTCACAATAATATTAAGCTATTTGAAATGCATCTCCCTGCTTCTTCTCCATCTAACAAGCTGTCAATACTTCTATTACAAAATTGTAGTCACACTGACCTAGGTTTGTANCATCTAACAAGCTGTCAATACTTCTATTACAAAATTGTAGTCACACTGACCTAGGTTTGTATGCAGACTCTGTCATTTGCAACTTTTTAAACTAACTCTTTGAGCTTCGTTTTCCTGAATTGTAATTACTAAACACAATCACATATGGAAATTATTTGGTACAGTGCGTGGGACACAGTGACCTCTCCAAAACTGGTAGCTCTTTTCTTTCCTTTTAATCGTACTCAAATGTTGGCACTACAATGTAATAACTGTACTCATATGTGTTCAACTGATTCTTTTAATTTGTTACAAACATGGGTTTTACATTTTTAAGGTGTTTTATATTTCTACAATCTCAAAATCACACTTAAAACTTTTAACCTTGAGCTTCCTAATGAAGGGCAGGAGTCACATTTATCTGTATACCTGGCACCAAGTACATATGTCTCCCAACACAAAAGAGGCACATGGCATAGAGCTGCTGCTGCTGAAGCTACAGCAATTTTCTTAATGAAAACATGTGAAATTTAGAAAGTGAATTTCTTATTTGCAGGTCTAATTAGCAACAAGATGCCAAGGAGTAAGGGGATTGTTTGGTTTGTGTTTTGTATTTCACTACAGATCTGAAATTTTCCAATCAAAAGAAAAGTGAAGCTTAACAGGTCTATCACTGGATCCTTGGGGAGTGACATGGATTGAATTGTGTCCCCCAAGTTTTATGTATTGAAGCTTAATACCCATTGTAACTGCTGAGGGAGGGAAATCCTATTACGGTAATTGAAAGGTGAGCCTTGTAGAGGTGATTAGATTCTGAGGACCATGCCTTAATGAATAGGTTAATAATGGTGGTCATGGTCATGGTTTTGAGGGCTTTAAAAGGAGAGTATGTGACAGTCTCTTTCTCTCTCCTCTGCCATTTTCACAATGTGATACCCTGCATCACTGAAATCACCACCAAAGGTCTTCACG
>NW_007728171.1:29305-35528 GCF_000696425.1 Galeopterus variegatus | reverse complement strand
CCAAAAACAAAAACCCCAATTCAAAAATGGGCTAAGGATTTGAGCAGACATTTCTACAGAAAACATATGCAAATAACCAATAAGCACATGAAAAGATGTTCAGTATCACTACTCATTAGAGAAATGCAGAACAAAACCACAATGAAATACCACTTCACATCCATTAAACTGGCTATTATCAAAAAAAACCAGAAAATAACAAGTGCTGATGAGGATGTGGAGAAATTGGAACCCCTGGACATTGCTGGTGGGAATGTAAAATGGTGCAACCATTATGTAAAACAATTTGGTGGTTTCTCAAAAAGTTAAAGATGGAATTACCGTATGATCCAGAAATTCCACTCCTAGGTACATACCCAAAAGAACTGAAATCAGGACTCAAACAGATACTTGTACACCCATGCTCATAGCACCATTATTTACAATAGCCAAAAGGTGAAAATAACCTAAGTGTTCAACAGATGAATGGATTAAAAAATGTGGTATATACATACACAGGAATATTATTCAAACTTAAGAAGGAATGAAATTCTGATACATGCTACAGTGTAGATGAACCTTAAAAACATTATGCTAAGTAAGCCAGATATTAAAAGAGAAATGTATGATTCCACTTATATGAGGTACCTAGAATAGGTAAATTCATAGAAACAGAAAGTAGAGTAGAGGGTACGAAGGGTTGCGGGGAGGAGGGAATGGGAGTTATTTAATGGATACAGAATTTCAGTAGGGGATGATGAAAAAATTCTGGAAATGGTGGTTGTTACACAACTTTTTAGTTTTATTTTTATTGTATTTTTGGCCACAAAACAAGTCTTAATACATTTAAAAAGACTAAGATCACAGAAAATACATTCTCTGATCACAATAGAAGGAAATTTAGAAAATTTGCAAACCTATGGAAATTAAACAACACTCACCTAAAAAAAAAATGGGTAAAAACAATAACCACAGGGAAATGAGAGAATACTTTGAGATAAAAATCAAAGCTCAACATATCAAAATTTATAAGATGCAGGGCTCATGCAGTGCTTAGAGGAAAATTTATACTCGTAAACACCTGTATTAAAAATAAGAAAAATTTCAAGTCAATAATGTAAACTTCTACCTTAAGAAAATAGAAAAAGAGCAAACTAGATAAAAAGCAAATATATGTAGGAAATAACAAAGACTACAACAGAAATATATGAAATAGGGGATTAAAAAATAATAGAGAAAATCAACAAAACCAAAAGTTGATTCTTTAAAAAGGTCAACAAAATTTACAAACCTTTATTTAGACTGACCAAGAAAAAAAGACCAAAATTACTAAAATCAGAAATAAAGCAGGGGCATAATTATATTGTCATTATGGTTTTTTGTGGTGGTAAGATTTAGTTTCTTTCTCTTTCTCATTTGCATTTTGTTCTACCAGTGGGTTTTCTTTTTTCTTGTGTTTCGTGGTAGTGACTATCGTTGTTTGGATTCCTGACAGAGGAGTCCTTTGAGGATTTCTTGCAGGGCTAGTTGTGTGGCGGTGAACTCCCACAGTTTTTGTTTATCTGGAAAATACACTATTTCTCCCTCATTTCTGAAGGACAGCCTTGCTGGATATATAGTATTCTTGGCTGGCAGTTTTTTTCTTTTAGTATTTTGAATATATCACCACATTTTCTTCTGGCCTATAGAGCTTCTGTTGAGAAGTCTGCTGTTAGTCTGACACGGGATCTCTCAGAAGTAATAAAAAGCCCATAATCAGTTGACTTTAAAGATTATCCTAGATATTCTGAGTGAGCCTGATTCAACCAGTTGAAAAGTCTTCTGGACAGAGCTGAGGGCTTCCCCACTATAAAAAGAAATGCCACCTGTAAACAGCAGCTTCACCCTGTGCCTGAGAGTTCCACTCTTTCCTTCCTGACAGCTTGCACTATGAATTTTGGACTTGCCTAATCAACTTCCACAATTGCATAAGCTTATTTTTTGCAATAAAAATATCTTAATACTTACCTACTACTGGTTCTGTTTCTCTGGTTGAACCCTGACTGACACAATGCTTTACCCTCAACAGATATTTGCATCAGACAAATAAAAAAGGTATCTCTACAGTAAGATTATGGCATAAAGTACTACAATACTTCAAATTGTGGTTTTTTTGTTTTTGTTTTGTTTTGGGGGTATCCTGGAGGTTTCTGTGCTCCAGAAAGTGCTCCACAGTAAGAGTCAGGTGAGTAAAGGGTATGACTTTCTTTTGCCAGGTGGACGAAGGACTGTAGAGAAAGGGGTAGTAGGAAAAAAACATATACGATGCTATAGAAAATAAACAGAGGGTGAAGTTCTGGAATTGAGTTCCTTAAAATTACCAGTTGGAGATAAATAAATTAAAAATAGAGAACAGAAAAACAATAGAGACGATCGATGAAACCAAAAGTTGGTTCTTTGAAAAGATCAACAAAATTGACATTTAGCTAGATTGACTAAGAAAAAGAGAAAATGCAAATAGCTAAAATGAGAAATGAAAGTGAGGACATTACTATTGACCACATAGAAATAAAAAGAATCATAAGAGAATACTATGAACAATTGTAGGCCAATGAATTAAATAACCTAGACGAAACAGACAAATTCCTAGAAACACACAAATTACTTAAACTGAAGTAGTAGAAAAAAATCAAACACTTCCCAACAATGTCCCAGGACCAGATGTCTTCACTGATAAAATCTTTAAAGAATTAACATCAATCCTTCTCAAATTCTTCCAAAAAATAAAAGGGAACACATCCTAGTTCATTCTATGAGGCCAGCATTACCCTGATAAAGACAGACAAAAAACATCATAAGAAAAGATTACAACAGACGTCAGCAATATGGCAGAATAGGAGGCTCCTGACTTTACCTCCTCCCATGGACACACCACGTAAACACCTACACATGAATCAATTCCCTGAAGGCCAGACACTAGTTGAGAGACTCCAACAAACTGAGCAACTGAGAAAATATTCATATCAAAACAGGTAGGAAAAGTGGAGGCACACTTGTGCACAAACCCCATCCCAGGCACAGCACCTTACAATGGAGAAGAATTCCCTAACTCCCAGCTTCTCCCTGAGGAGTGAAGGGTTTAGCCCATACACAAAGCGCCCCAACTTCTATGGTTCCCCCAGAGGGCTTGCTGCTGAAATCACCCAGCTCTGTAAATGGGAAGGACTGGGCATATGCAGGTTTCCCTGGACAGCAGAGGACAGAGAGGTGATTTTCAACAGGACTGTGAGCGCTTCTAGCAGCTGTACCCCCCAGGACCAGTCCAGAGAAAACAAGCTAAAAGGCCCAGCTCCCAGTTTCTCCCTGACAGGAGTTTGTCTGCACCCTTTTCCAGCTACTGCCTGAGGGTTGGGCTTCTGGTTAGCCTATTACCTGGGAGCCAATGGTAGATGTCTGCAAACGTTAAAGGAAGGATGGGCACTTTCTGCACTTTTCCCCAGCTCACTCCAGTGATAAATCCACATTTGCAGATATTCCTGGAAAAAGTTTGTGTATGCATCATATGCCCCAACTTTAACAGTTCCCACCCCAGGGACTGGTTCTTAAATCACCTACCTCTGGGAGTTGACAAGGCTCTGCATTCCCAAGTCTCCCTAGACTACAAAAAGGAGATTTTTTAAATGGGTACACTTCCAGCAGCTAACCCCCAAAACTCAAAATGTGCAGTCTGAACAAGACTGCAGGCATTTGCCACAGATCTTCTCCCAGGCTTAGGACAGAGTGAGTGGGAGGTAAATGCTAGCTCTCAGCTTCTCCCTGAGGATAGACAGAACTGTAATACACATCTATCACCATCACTTTTTCAGCTTCATTTTGAAGAACTTGCTTCTATCTCACCTGTCTCATGGCACTGACAGGACTTGGCATACTCTTATCACCTAGGGGCTACTAAGAACAAAGACAGCTCTTTGAACAAGCACAAAGATTTGAGAGGTACCGAGTATTAGAATCTCTGGCAGGGCTGCTTGGTGAGGTCCACCTGCCATGGGAGGCCAGTCAGATAAAACTGGGAGAGACGGTTGTCGTATCTAATGCACAGAAACCAACACAGAAAGTCAAAGAAAATGAAGAAACAGAGAAATATGTTACAAATAAAAGAATGAGATAAATTCCCAGAAACAGACCCTAATGAAATAAAGAAGTCAAAGAATGGTAGTAAAGATGCTCACTGAGGTCAAGAGAAAAATGCACAAACAAACTGAAAATTTCAACAAACAGAAAATATTAAAAGTACAAACAAATCATAGAGCTAAGAGTACAATAAACTAAAAAAAAAACTCAATAGAGGGGTTCAACACCAGATTAGCTCAAGCAGAAGAAAAGATCAGTGTACCAGAAGAAAGGTCACTGGAAATCATCCAATCTGATGAGCAAAAGAAAAATAAAATGAAAAGAGTAAAGATAGCTTAAGGGACAGCAATAAGCAGAACAAGTTATGCATTAGCAGAGTGCTAGAAGGAAAAGGGAGAGGGAAAGGGACAGAAAGCTTACTAACAGAAATAATGGCCGAAAACTTCCCAAGCCTGGGGAAGAAAAGAAAAATCTAGATCCAGGAAGCCCAAAGGAAGTCAAAGAAGAGAAATCCAAAGAGAACCACATAAACACACATTATAATTAAACTGTCAAAAGGTAAAGATGAAGAGGGAATTTTGAAAGCAGCAAGAGAAAAGTGACTTGGTGTGTACAAGGGAACCCCTATAAGGCTTCCAGTAGAAACCTTGCAGGACAGAAGGGAGTAAGACAGAAAACTGACAACCGAGTATATTATACTCATCAAGCCTATCCATCTATATAGACTTTCTCAGATGTTTAAACTAAAGCTNATAAACACACATTATAATTAAACTGTCAAAAGGTAAAGATGAAGAGGGAATTTTGAAAGCAGCAAGAGAAAAGTGACTTGGTGTGTACAAGGGAACCCCTATAAGACTTCCAGTAGAAACCTTGCAGGACAGAAGGGAGTAAGACAGAAAACTGACAACCGAGAATATTATACTCATCAAGCCTATCCATCTATATAGACTTTCTCAGATGTTTAAACTAAAGCTAATGGAGTTTATCACCACTAAACCTAACAATAAATAAGAAATACTAAAGGGAGTTCTTCAAGTTGAAACAAAAAGACACTAACAACAACAGGAAAGCAAAAGAAAGTATAAAAGTCATTGGCAAAGGTGAATATATAAGTGAAAAAAAAATTACTGTAACACTTGTGGGTAAGTATATTGTAATCCTACTATAAAAGTTACAACAGAAAATTATTAAAACAAAATATACCTAAATTATGTTAATGGCTACATAGAATAAATAACAGAAAATCATGACATCAATAGCATTATAATGTGGGAGGAGGAGAGATAAGAGTAGAGAGTTCTTGCATTTAAGAGGTTATCAGCTTAAAATGTACTATTATAACTATATGATATTTTATGTAGCCCCTTGGTAATCACTAAGAAAACACCAATAGATGTTACACAAAAAGAGAAGAAAATGAAACCTAACAATACAAAAGCCAATGAAACATAAAAGAAGAGAGAAAAAGAGGAACTAAAGACAAAACAATGAACAAAATGGCAATAGTAACTATTTCCATATCAACAATAACTTTAAATGTAAATGGAATAAGGAATGAAAATCAAAATGCCAAAGAGATAGCTACACTCCCATGTTCACTGCAGCATTATTCATAATAGAAAAGATAAGGAATCAACCTAGGTGTTTATCAATGGATGAAGAGATGAAAATGTGGCACATATATACAATGGAATACTACTCAGTCTTTAAAAAAAAAAGAAACCCTGTCATTTGTGACAACATGGTTGACATTATGTTGCATGAAAATAAGACAGGCACAGAAAGGCAAATACTGTATGCTCTTACAGAGTCTAAAAGAGTTGAACTCATAGCAGCAGAGAGTAGAATGGTGGGAGGAAGGGGCATTAGGGAAATGTTGGTCAAAGGACACAAAATTTCAGTTACACGGGAGAAATAAACTTAGATCAATTGTACATCATGGTGGCTATAGTTAATGACAATGTATTGCATACCTGAAAATTGCTAAGAGAGTAGATTTTAAGTGTTCTATTCACAAAAAAATGATAAGTGGGGCCGGCCCGGTGGTGCACTGCAACAGTGCGCCGCTTGGGAAGCGTGGCGGCGCTCCCACCGAGGGTTCGGATCCCACGTACAGACCGGCCGCTCACTG
>NW_007728171.1:26164-28019 GCF_000696425.1 Galeopterus variegatus | reverse complement strand
AAAAAAAAAAAAAAAAAAAAAAAAAAAAAAATAAAATAAATTAAAATAAAATAAATGAACAAAACCTCTGGGATCTGTGACACAATACCAACAAGTGTAACACTTGGATTACTGGAGTTTCAGAGAGGGAAAAAAAAGTGGAGCAGAAAAAAAAATACTTAAATGGCTAAAAACTTCACATATTTGGTGAAAACATCAACTCACACATTTACGAAATTCAACAAAACCCAAAGAATAAATTCAAAGAAATCTACACCCAGGCACATCATAAACAAATAAAAACTAAAGACAAAGAAAAGTCTCCTGAAAATAGCCAGAGAAATATAACATGTTTCATATAGGGGAAAAATTATTTGAACGGCTGCACACTTCTCATCAGAAACCACGGAGGCTAGAAGTGACACATTTTTAATGTGCTGAAATAAAAGAACTATCAACATAGAATTTTACATTCAGAAAAAAAAATTATGAATTAAGGTAAAATAGACATCCTCAGATCAAAGAAAATTAAGAGAATTATTTGTTAGGTGACCAGCTCTAAAGAATGCTAAAATAAAGTTCTCCAGATGGAAATGTAAACTTGGAACATAATTAAGGAAGAATAACAAAGATGATAAATATCTGGGTAAATATGATGAATTGTTCTCCTCTTGATCTTTGTTTGTTTACTCTCCTGAGTTCCTAAAAATATCTATAATAGTTGTAAGCAAAAATTACAACATTCTCTGATGGGTTTTATAATTTATATGACAACTAGAACATAAAGGGAAGAAAGTAAAGGGATACAAATGGTGATATTTCTACATTCCACTTGAACTGGTAAAGTATTGATTTTTTTAAGTGAACTATAAGAAGTTAATTATGTTGATAGTAATCCCTAGAGAAAACACTAAAAAACAATACAAAGAGATAGAGTCAAAACCACAGAAGATAAATTAAAATATAATACTAAGAAATATTCATAAAAATCCAAAAGAGTGCCAAAAAGGGGAAAGAAGGAACAGAACATAAAAGAGAGGGATCATACAGAAAACACACAATAAAATGGCAGATCTAAGTCCAGATATATAAATAATTAATCAAATACAAATGGTCTAAATAAACCAATTAAAAGAGATTATCAGAAAAATTAACATATGGGACCAGCCCGTGGCTTACTTGGGAGAGCATGGTGCTGACAACACCAAGTCAAGGGTTAAGATCCCCTTACCGGTCATCTTTTAAAAAAAGAAAAATTAAAACATGAACCACATATCCTCTCTGCAAGAAATTCACTTCATATATGACATAGGCAGATTGAAAAAGGATGGAAAAGACATACCATGCAAATATTAATCAAAAGAAAAATGGATTGGTTCTAAGGTACTAATATCAGACAAAGTACTACAAAGCAAAGAAAATTACCAGGAATGAAGATAAACATTTTGTAACTACAAAAGGGTCAATTCTCCAAGAAGACATAGCAAAGATGTTTATGACCCAACAACAGAGCTTCAAATTATATGAAGCAAAAACTGATAGAACTAAAAGGAGAAACAGATCCATAATTTCAGTTGGAGAATGCAACACTCTCCTCTCAGTAATAACAACACTAACAGAATATCATCAAGGATACATCACTGAACAATACCAACAGGATCTTCATTCTTTTCAAGTGCACATGAAACACTTAATGAAACAGATCATATCCTAGGTCCTAACAAACTAATAATTTTAAAGAACTGAAATCATATGAAATGTGTTCTCTGACCATAATGAAATAGAACAAACAAAATCTGTAACAGAAAGATAACTGGGAAAACCTCTAAATATCTGGAAATTAAAGAAGTATGAAGGAAAATTAGAAAATATTCTG
>NW_007728171.1:23873-24717 GCF_000696425.1 Galeopterus variegatus | reverse complement strand
AAACCAGTATCACCTGATCCTAAAACTGCTATGGGTCAAATGTGTTCCCCAAAAGTTTATGTGTTGGAAACTTAATCTCCATTGTACAGTGTTAAGAGGGTGGGAAATCCAATTATGCTATTTGGAAGGTGGAGTCTTTTAAGAGTTGATTAGATTGTCAGGACCATACCCTAGTGAATGGATTGATCCATTCATGGAGTAATGGGTTGATGGTTTAATGGGTGCTCAAGGGGTGTGTTTCTGTTGGTTTCATAAGGAGAGCAAGTGAGATCAGATCTCTTGCTCAGCCCATTCTCACGTTGACACCCTGCATTGCTGTAGAGGCACTACTCACAAGNGAGCGCCGCCGCGCTCCCAAGCGGCGCACTGTAGCAGTGCGCCACCGGGCCGGCCCCAGGTATTCTGATATAAGCAACAGAAACAAACTAATACAGAAACCAAAGACAATACAAAAACACTACAGGTACAGTCTCCCTCATGAACAAAAATACAAAAATTCTCAACAAAATATTAGCAAGTTGAATCCATAACATATAAAAATAATAATACAACACAACCATGTCACGCTTATCCTGGGAATTCAAAGCTGGCTTCAATAGTCAAAAACCAATCAATGTTATCCATCATATTAACATTCTAAAGGCAGGAAAAGATCATATCGATTCTGCAGAAAAAGCATCTGAAAAAATTCAACATCTGTTCATGATAAAAACTCCTAACAAGCAGGAACAGAAGGGAATTTCCTCACTCTTTCATAAATGGTATGCTACAAAATGAAACAAAAAATAAAAACAAACTACAGTTAAAGTCATACTTAATGGTGCAAGACTGAATGTTTCCCCCC
>NW_007728171.1:19715-22948 GCF_000696425.1 Galeopterus variegatus | reverse complement strand
TGTACTGGAAGTCCTAGTCAATGCAATAAAGCAAGAAAAAGGAAAGACACACAAATGTAAATTCATAAACCACTAAAATAGCAAAAACAAACCAAAAAAAAAAATCTCAATAAGATAAAAAACCTAAATTCCTTAATAATACAAAAGTAAAATATTTTACAATGGTAAACAGAATTATTCCAGTCCAGCCTATAGCCCGTATTATATGCCTCATACTTTTAATTCTGAATAGTCTGCTTTGTATGTTAGGATACTCATTACTATAGCTGTAATCTTTGAGAAATGAAAACTTCTAATATTGAAACTATAGTAAGTGGGTTATAATATCACAAAAGAATTGGAGAAAATAGTAAATTAAACATATAAGCACTATGAGGGTGCTTCAATAAGTTCATGGAAAAATAGAATTGAAAAATAAGACAGATCTTTCAATGAACTTTTTGAAGTACCATTGTAGATAAACACACTTCCAAATATGAAAATAAAGCTTGCAACAGTGGGAGTAAAACAAAAAAAGCCAGCTACACAGAAAAAAATAAATTAATTTAAACGAGATTTGTTTATAAAAATATGTCTTAAAGGCTAAAGAGATAGAAAATACTAGAAAACCTTAAAGAACACTAGCAAGCAAATAAGACAATAAATAAACCAAAACCAAAAGGTAAAATGGAAATAAGAATGACTTTGAAGTGAGTTACAAAGAATGGACAAAATGTTTTAGGGAAGAACACATCAAATTTGGCAATGTGACTACCTGTGTCTAGAGCATATTTTGAAAGCAGAATGAAACAAATTTGATTAATACTTTTGTATCAGGTATTTAAAAAGCTTAATGTCTCTAATTTAAAGGACAAACATACAGGTTGAAAGGCGAGTCAAAATTAAATACATTGCTAAATCATTTTTAGTCAGACTTAGAAAATCAAATGCAACTACTAGAGTTTAAAAATTCAAATACTTTTCAATTTGAACTTTTATCTCAGGAAAAACACATATATACAAGAGTACTTCAAAAAGTTCATGGAAAAATGGATTTAAAAGGTAATAAGAATTCTTTCCATGAACTTTTTGAAAACCCCCTAGTAATTACTTTTAGAAAGCAACACTGAGGTCATGCCATACTTTTTTTTTCCAGGTATTTCTAAGATTTAAAGAAATGTGAATTTACTCTGCCTGAATTCTTAAGTCATTTGTAATTTTAAATTTTACCTCATGATAATAGAAACTGTCTCGAGCTGTTTGATCATTTCCACTGATTGCTACAGAGGAAATAATTTGCAGTATTTCCCTTATTTTTAGATAACTTATTTTTAAATACAACCTCAGGCTTCCCTGCCCATAAAAATGTAAGAAATGCTCATGTTTAAAACAAACAAACAAATTCAAACCTCGAGCATTAAAGTGCCCCTAAAGTCACTTTGGAATACCATGGAGTTAGTGGGTTGGGGGCAATAAACATACAAGCTTGTACTGTTTAGCCTAACAATTCCCAAATTGCTTTTATTTAATTTTGCTCACATTTAAGAATAAATATATCTTCAACAGACCTAATCTAATCATGGAACCATTTCAGGATATTTTGAATAATCATATCATTTTATAGATATTATAGCAGAACAACTTTTAGATTAAGTAATTAAAAACTATAATTATGCTCTTAGGACATCTGCTGACAAGAGAGGTTTCTTCAACACCAGTGACAAAGTAGCATTTTCCAGGACCAGTACAACATCCTAGACAAATTAAATTTTCTATCTTTTTAACAAGACAGTTTACAAATATATCTACCAGAATAATCGATTTTTAGAGATATTGGTTAAACAGATTATGTTACAAACAGGGGAAACCTAATTTGCTCCTCTGCCAAAGAAATTTTTAAGTAAGCCAACAATTTAACATTATGAGCATCTGACATAAATAATTAATTTTCTATATGGCAAACTGCAGCCCAGTCATCAGTATCCTCCCCTTACCATACCCAATGGGTATCTTATCATGACTTTCCTCTAATGGTCTTCGGCTTTAAACAGATAGGTTCTGACATCAATAATTCTTTAAAAAGATGCCTACTCCACAAGCTGTTCTTGATTTTTATGAGGATATATATAGGTCCACAAGTAATTTTAGATAATAGTCATTTTTTTAAGCTTTCTTGCTCAAATCAAAATAGTTTTCTTAAAGTACATTTCAAAGATAAAAATCATACATTCTTGGGAAAACTTTATTGCCAGGACTTCAAAATGCATACAAGATAATTGCAGAAAAGCCTGCAAATAGATATGGGGATTCAAGGAAAAGGAATTCTTAGAAAAATCTACGTCCTATCTAAAGTACCTCTTAAGCTCCCTCTGCTGGCTACCATTTAAATAAAGTACAAAAAAATGTAGATAGATCTTTTTCCTTTGGGAGGTGATGGGAGATGCAGGATGAAGGATGAAGTTGACAATGCTATTACTGAAATTGAAAGGGAGATTCTATTAAATAGGGGCTAAATCTAACTGATGAACATCTTCCTAATAAGGCTTTAGGACTTCCAAACAGATTAAGGGAGAAGGGACTGAAAATAATGGGAGTTATTGCCAGTTTTGAATATGTTAATCATTAAATTGGTACGTAAAAATTCAAAATCATTTAAGTATAAAATAAATCAACTATAAATGGTTATAATTTAATGCTAGAAAAATTAAGAATTTAAATATATTTCATAAACAACTAGAACAAAAGCTATACCACACTATTTAATCTACTTAATTTCGATATTAAGGTTTATTTTTTTTTTCTTCTGGAGTAAGGTTAAGTAACAATTTAAATAATTATCAGGACGTATAAATGAACATCCATTCAGATAAAACATTACTGCTTAAAAGTGGCTATCTAAGAAATATTTTACATTTAATAAATATATTTTATATTTAGATTAACTGGCACCATCTTGAGAGCAGAAAAGTTTTTTTAACCAATAAATAAATTACATTCAAGAAAACAAGATGTTTATATCTGAAGTATGATATATCCTTAAATGTTTTTCTTCATATAGCACCCAAATTTCCAAACTGTCTAGAAAGTATTTCCTAAAATATAACTCATACCTTAAGTCAAAAAAATAAAGGTCATGGGCCGGCCCAGTGGCGCACTGGATAGTGCGCCGCTTGGGAAGCGCAGCGGCGCTCCCGCCCGAGGGTTCGGATCCCACATACAGAACGGTTCCTGCTCACTGGCTGAGCGAGGCGCGG
>NW_007728171.1:13273-18830 GCF_000696425.1 Galeopterus variegatus | reverse complement strand
GCCGGACCCACCATGCATGCCGGTCCCCGCTCACTGGCTAAGTGAGGCGCGGGGGCGGCACTGAGGGTTGCGATCCCGTTGCCTGTCCCCGGTCCGGTGCAGGGGCGGCACTTAGGGTTGCGATCCGTTGCCGGACACGGAAAAAGACAAAAGACAAAAAAAATAAATAAATAAAGGCCAAGAAAAAAATCAATTTAAGACAAAATTTACAGTTTATATTCTTAACTCCCCATTCAATAAAATATCAATTGCCAATTTATTAAAAGCAAATGAACTGCATATATGCAATCTATTAGTGCTGAAAATCTGAAATATATATTTTTAAATGTCACTCTTTCTGACAGTATTTAAAATATTGCATCTCTGGTGGCAAGCCTGAAAACTATCAAGCATTTTATTTCCCTAGTTTTCATACCACCATCCCCGCCCCTACCCTTTTTATCCCTTAATATCCATCCAGCTTTTTTTTTTTTTTTTTTTTTTTTTTTTTTGCTAAATACACTTACTTATATCCCAAACACAAAACACTGACAATATTCCTTAGTAAACAAGGAAATCCCAGAACAGTCCAAGCCTCCAGCTTTGCTTCCAAAGTGTGGCACAGGCTAAATAATAGGGGAAAAAACAACCAATGGCCCTTTTACTGATGCAGTCAGAAAGCTCTTTAGAGTCCATAACTGTTTGAGAATTTGCTGATGTAATCCTGAAGAAAGTTTCAACAGATTTTGCAGACAAGTGTCAGAGAATAAGTCTTTGATTGATAATTTTTCTATTTATTTCTGCCAAGGCGACTGAAAACACGAAAGCCTTTTCATCAGAGAGGTTAGCATAGATGTCAATTTCCTTTTCCTGTTTCTCTGTTAAAAGAAAAAGGGAAAGCTTAATATAAAGGCAGTAGATGCAGTAATTTTTAAAAATCTTTTTAAAGCGTTCAAGTATTTAATGACAATACTACACATAATACTACAATGTACATTAAATGTTACGAAGCACTATGCTACTGAACTGAAATTTTTAAAACATTACATAAAGGAGTTATTGAAATGGAGACTATATATATTTCTATACACACAACAGTCTAATAGCTACATCATTTCTGTAAGAATCTCATATATTTCTTTCTCCTCATTAGTATGAGCTCACTGTCACAATCAAAATACATTTTCTCACCCTAGAAGATGGTCCCTTCTCAACATAAATGATGACTTTATGAATATGTTAACATATTCAACTTAGCCATGCCACAGGATATAAGAATAATCAACATTTATTTCTATTTTTCCCCTTCTAATTACAAATGTTTCTACCAAGTTCACGGAAGAAAATGTGAAAAATAAAGAAAAAGAAAAAAGAAAAGAGAAATCATCTATTATCTCATGAGCCAGCTAAAACCACAATTAACATCTTAGTGTATATTCTTCCAAATTCTCTTTTTTCAGTCTCTACTATATTCTATTTTTTTTATTTTGTCTCAACATTTTAATCAAAGTTAAACATGCATATAATTTCGAGCCAAACTATTTTTACAAAAGTTGTATAAAAAACAGAAGTCCTTCCCCCAATGCACATTTCCCACTCTTCAAATGCAACCACTTTCTTTTTTGCAACTACTTTTTTCCAGTTGCTCTTTTGTTTTTACAAAAACAAATCTGTCTTTAAGTAACATTTTTATAAGATGGTTCTTGGTTTTAGTCGTTATTTATTCACTTTTCACCGCCAAAAATTAGAATTTAATTGTTTTGCATCTCTTTCCCCACCACAAACACTCTACCCATCCCCTCATCTTCTCATTATAGTTAAATCACAATTCCAGGGCTGACCAGTTAGCTCAGTTGGTTACAGCACAGCCTTATAATACTAAGATCACAGGTCTGATCCCCTTACTGACCAGCTGCCAAAAAAAAATCACAATTCCAGTAACATCAATTTTTAATGTTCACATTATTATGACTATAGTAAGTGATTTCACGTTTCCTGCCCATCGTTTTCCCTGAAGTGATTCACTTTTTTTATTTGCTTAGTTTTCAATTCTAATGCAACTCAAACTCTCTCATAGTTGTATAAATCTTTTCAGGATTTTTATACATATTAGATATTTTATCAATTTATCTTCTTGAGGAAATCTCTCCAAGCCTTTCAAACTGTTCCAATTTGAAATAGTTGCTCTCTAGGCCTACTGACAATTATCATCTTGTGATTTTTCTTCAATACCATACTGGAAATTCTCCTCATCTCTATCTTGAGTTGAATCCTTTTTGGTCCTGGATTCCAGGATCCTTTCTTAGTGTATTTCTTTATTTTGGTAGATGTAACTTGCAGTAGCTTCCTGAGAAAGGGAGCACAGGTAGCAAATTCTTGAGACCCTGAATGTAAGAAAGTATCTTTAATATACCTTCACATTAATTCATAGTGTGGTTGAATAAAGACTTGTAGGTTTCCCCTTAGAATCTGAAGGCAATAAATTGTCTTCTAACTACTGGTGCCACTGTTGAGAAAACCCATATTGTTTTTATAGTTATTTTTTAAATTATTGCTAAATTTACATACAGCAAAATACTCAGATCTTATAAGTGTACAATTGGATGTGTTCTGACAAACATATGCACCCATGTAACTCACACCACAATCAAGATAGAGAAAATTTCCTTCACTCTAGAAAATTCCTCATGCTTCTTTCTAGTCAGTAGCTCCACACCCCCACCAGCAATCACTGTTCTGATTTCTATTACCATAGATTAATTTTGTCTATCCTTAAACTTCATATAAATGGCATCGTATAGCATGTACTCTTTTGCATCTAGCTTCTTTCACTCGATATGTTTTAGAAATTCATCACTGTTATCCATGTATCAGTAGTCTGTTCCATGCTGGGTAGTATTCCACCATATTAGTTCCAATACCATTTTTATTTTGTCTTTTTTTTTTTTTCTGAAAACCTGAAGGATTTTCTCTTTAACCAAACAGATATGAGATATGATCATACGCTATGGAATAATTATTCTACGTTTAGCCACACACTGGGCTGGGAATTTCAGGGGCCCTTTTAATATGGAAACTCAATGTCCATCAGGTTTGGGGAAATTTCTTGAATTACTTCATTGATGACTTCCTTCTGCTCCATCTTCTATGTTCTTTATCTGAAACTTCAATTATTTATGGATGTTAGATCTCAAATTGTTCCTCTAAATTTATCTTATCTTTTTGCCATTTTATTTTTTTTAAATCTCTTTTCCTATTGCTATACTTTCTGGAACCTTTCTTCAATTTTCTTTAAGCCTTTTACAGAAGTTTTTCATTTCTGCAAATCATGGATGTTTTAAGTTTTCTGGGTTTTTTAAAACTTTTTTCATTACATTCAAGGAAGGAATTTTAAATATATTTTCAAGTTCACTTTTCAGGTGCCTTTTTGACACCTGGAAATTTTTTATTTTTTTTAATTTTATTTTTAAAAAATAACTTTTAAATATGATCTTTTTCTTGTTTCGTGACTATAATATTTTCTTTTGCTAGAGACAGTAATGATAGTTTGTTTTTTTCTTCTCCCTGCAAAAACTTGTTTTCTCCAAGTTATTTTTTCTCTACTGATTTGGTCTCAGCCTTTCATACAAGATGCTTTCTTCTAGATATCTGGGTAATATGCTCATATTTAGGAGTGTGACCAAAAAAGCTGATTAGAAGAGTGTGCATATATGTGGAGCTTGACTGTGGTCATCAGACTAAGAGTATCTGACTAGGCCTGTTATTTCTCTGTGAAATCCCTAACGAAAGCATTTTTCTCAGGCTCTTCAGGTTCCCTAGAGAAGATATTACCAATCTCTTTTATCTGAAAGATATAAACCTAACTGGAGAGCTAAGTATGTGTACCATGTCCAATTTTCACCTAGTCTTCCTGATCGTAATACAGTATCCCTCCCCTCAACAATGTCTGATGTTCCCTAGACAGAAACTGTTTTATCTTATACTTTGAAAAGGATAAACTTGGGGGTAGAGACCAGGTAAACAGTCCTAATGGGCTATTCATAAACAGATTTTCAAACAATGTCCTTCCTTTTAGCTTCACCTTCACCTCTCCTTCCAGACATAACTGTTACACAAATTCCTGACCTTCAGGTAGCTGTGTAATAAAAATCAGTTTCTTTCTTACATTTCCCCAAAGGTTTATAATTTAGGTTTCATAGATCTGCTAAAGCAGGTATAACTTTCCAGAATTTTGCTGCTTCTCCTATTCCTTGTCCTTGAAGATTTTGCCCTTTTTAAGAAATCCCTTTATTGTCACTTTACTAGGATTTGGGGAGAGTAAAGAGCAAGATGTGTTTATTCTATCCACCATCTTTAAGTCTATAGTCATTCTTAAGTTCATTAATATGATATTCAGAATTGCCCAACATATTTTAATCCATAAAAATGTCATTCTTACATTATAATGCCCAGAATAATCATATTCCCCACATATAAAATGAAGACATATTTTAGACCAGTCAAAAATTATCAAATTTTTATGATTTTATAAAGATACATTATCTAGATGTCTAATAAGCTTTCCTTTTCCATTCTTCCTTCTTCCTATTCTTTTTCAAAATAGAAAACAATAAAATCAATTTTTAAAAGTTTTGTTTTTCAGATACATTGTCAGGTTTTCCTTAATTTATATGTTAAAAGCAGAGAATCAAGAAAAACAGAATTAAACTAAACAGCTACTTAACACTAAGAAGCATATNTTTAAGTCTATAGTCATTCTTAAGTTCATTAATATGATATTCAGAATTGCCCAACATATTTTAATCCATAAAAATGTCATTCTTACATTATAATGCCCAGAATAATCATATTCCCCACATATAAAATGAAGACATATTTTAGACCAGTCAAAAATTATCAAATTTTTATGATTTTATAAAGATACATTATCTAGATGTCTAATAAGCTTTCCTTTTCCATTCTTCCTTCTTCCTATTCTTTTTCAAAATAGAAAACAATAAAATCAATTTTTAAAAGTTTTGTTTTTCAGATACATTGTCAGGTTTTCCTTAATTTATATGTTAAAAGCAGAGAATCAAGAAAAACAGAATTAAACTAAACAGCTACTTAACACTAAGAAGCATATCGAAGTCTATTCTAAAACATATAGACATTTCAGAAGTTAACAGTTCCTACCCAGATTATATTTAGAGGACAGTGGTCTACATCAAGGATTGGCAAATTATAGCATGGGTGCCAAATGTGGCCCACCTGTTTTTACAAAGTCTTATTGGAACACAGCCATGCCCATTTATTTACATACTGCTTATGGCTGCTCTGCAGCTACAATGACAGGGCTGAGTAGTTGTGACAGAGATCACATGACCTACAAAAGACTAAAATATTTCCTATCTAGCTCTTTACAGAAAAAAAAAGTTTGCTGACCCCCTGGTCTACACTGAAAGATTCTAGCTTATGCTACAAAAATTGCTTTGAGCAATTTCCTGCAATTTGTATCAAAAGCATTAAAAGTATATCTTACTCTAGAAATAGTTTTCTTAAAATTTTTTCTAAATAAAAATAAATAAAATTTTTCTAT
>NW_007728171.1:8465-11297 GCF_000696425.1 Galeopterus variegatus | reverse complement strand
AAAAAAAAAAAGTAGAATCATTTTAACAGGCTTCTTCAGGATGTCATACAAGGGTAGTTCAAAAAATTCATTGAAAGATTCATATCATCCTTTAATTCTATTTTTCCAGCAACTTTTTGAAGTACTCTTGTATACAAATTATTATCTCTGAACTCTACTACCATCAGTTTATAACTAGGTGGATTTTACCTAATTTAAGCCTTCAGATTTTCAATAAGAATTAAATTTCTGTGGGTTTCTTTATTTTTTCCCTAGATAAGCATCTACCATAGAGGAAATGCTTTCAAACGAAAATAGGAGCTGTGATTTTAAGTCCAGGAGCTCAATATCTTCACTTTCTTCACTACTATCTAATTAAGATCCCAGATCAATTTAATACTTAAAAAAAAACTGCTTGGATTTATTCATACCTCTTTCTTCCTCATGTTTTTTGGCAGATGCACTTTTAGGTCTTCCTCTTCCTCGTCTGATATGATCTGAATGGCTGTTACTTCGAGATCTCTTTCTGTTTTCTAAATCTTTATTTACTGTAGAATTTATCTTCTCTCTCCTAACTCTCTCTGTTCGCCTCCTCTTGGCCTCATGCTTGTTTTCTGTATGGACGAATAAAAGTGATATATTTTAGGGCTTAGCAAGAACTGTTTGCCCAAATTCTTATTGTCTTCCTTTTTCTTTCTAAATAGCACTACAATATGCTTCCTGGAATATTTTGTAAAACTACAACCATAACATATATATGTCCCCCACATCCACAAAAGAAAAAAGAGAAATTCAACAGATCCACGTAACACATGAGGTAGGAGGAATCTTGGAAGAGAAAAAAGTTTCTTCATTTGGCAGCTTTAATTTCAGCCCCTACAAGTCCACACAATTCCACAGCAACCTCTCTGCCTTTTCCCTCCTCTTTGTTTCCAAGCTAAAAATGGTAAAGTACTAGGAAAGAAAAAAAAAAAAACTCCATTCCTTCTTGCCCCCACCTAAATTACAGATTGAAATATGTTGAATATGCAGAAGCAAAACCGACCTCAGCCATAATATATTAAGGTTACAATAAAAATCAAACAGAAAGCATCTATAGAAAATATAAAAACACTACGGAAGTGAGTTTTCTACTTCAGCCACAGATGAGGTAATTACTAATCAAAGAGCATATTGTTCCAAAAATGGAATAGCAATAGTGGAAACTTTACTAAATATGGTGACTTAATTAATGCAAAAAGACACCCCTCCCACTCCAAATAAATCAAAATGTTGGCTAAGAAAAACAGCTAATTTAAAAAAACAAAACAAAATTGTTCTAATACATACCTGAGCTCAAAAGCAAGAAAGAGAATTCGCCAAATGCCTAAAATCATAATAGTAAGGGGGCAAAACAAATGAGAAAATTCAGATCTCAAGAACTAAAGGGAACAATCTGAAAGACTATAAAATAAGTATGCTTATCAGGCTACAGTAAAAAGTAAAGTAAAATAGTAATAGTTATCTCTAAATACCATGTCCTTGGAGAATTAAGTTAATTCTAGGTTTCAGATTAAACATATACCAATGATACAAGAACACTTAATTATTCCAGATAGTAAGAAAGTTATCAAAGACAATAAGGGTCTTATTAAAAGACTCAGGGGTTAACTCAAAGAGGCTTCCACTGACCATTACAGGACAATTTGAGCATCAATAAAAACAATAACTGTAACAGATTGAAATATATCAAACGTACTTAAAACCACGAGTACTTGACATTAAAAACAAAAATAAAAACTACTTGGCCCATAGGAAGATGCTAAAGAACCAACTCATTATTGTGAAAACTTAAATAAAGGGAAAAAATAAAGCATTTATCCTTTTTCTATTCAAACTGTACCACTCACTGGGTAACCAAAGGGCAAATAAAGAGAAGTTTCCATTTTAGAATTATTAAAGCTAATAAATGAAGAAAGAATGGTAAAACCAGAATATCACCATTTTTCAATCTTCAATGAACTAAAGAATGTAAGCACTAAATATCAACAGCTGCTAACATCACTAAAAGAGAGAAGCAGAATTTAAGTGCCTCCTGATACAAGTACACATCACTACTATTAATGTCTAGTCAAAAAAAAAAAAAAAAAGCCACAATCTCATCAGCCCTTAGATCCAACTTACAACTAACTTATAGGAAAAAACAAAAGTTATTCAACGAATGTGTTAACCTATACCATGGGGATACAAACAGCACACACAAATGGATAGGTGATACAGTTTCTTCAACATATAACTTGAAAGGAAAAAAGAGAGAAAAATAGATAAAAAGAGCTAAAAAAAAATATATATATATATCACCCACATGCAGTCTGTGGACCTTATTTGGAGTATGTTTTTAAAAAGTTTAAGATCATTTATGAGAAAATTTTAACACCAGGTAGATATTTGATCTTAAAGAATTATTACTGATTTTTTGTTATAATGATATTATGCTTATGTTTTAAAGGTCTGTCTTTTAGAAATGTATAATGAAATATTTACAACTGAAATTATATGGGATTTGCTTCAAAGCAATATGCAAGGGAAGGGGTAGATGTGGATGTGGATAGGGCAGGGTTGGTCACTGCCCATTTTGTGTATGATTAGAATTTCTCAGAAAGAAATAGTGATAGGTAAAGCTTTACATAGCATGACTCAAAGTTTGCTTTTTTTTTCCTTTTTGTCTTTTTTCGTGACCGGTAACGGGATCGCATCCCTTGGTGTCGCGCCCGCACCGCACTCAACCAGTGAGCAGACCGGTCTCTATATGAGATCCGAACCCTTGGCGGGAGCGCCGCCGCACTCCCAAGCACCGCACTCTACCGAGTGCGC
>NW_007728171.1:6322-7555 GCF_000696425.1 Galeopterus variegatus | reverse complement strand
CAAAGTTTACATGTTCTGCTATGTTCTCTTCCCTAAGCTCTAGACTACCTACCTGACAACTTGACTTGAATGTCTCACAAGCATTTCAATTATATTAAAAAATAACTCTTGCTTTTCCCTCCCACCAATCTATTCCTCCTCCAAAGTTCATCACAATTAGTAAATAACACCAACCAGTTGCACAAGACAAATAATTTGTAGTCATTTCTTGTAGTCACATTAACTTGTGACTCATCTTTCTTAAATATCATCACAAAGGTCCATAGGTACTCCTTTCAAAATATATCCATAATGTCTTCATTTCTCTCCATCTCCACAGGCAACATCCTAGCCAAACCTGCTCTCTACATAGCAGCCAACATAATCTTAAAAAAAAAAACAAAAAACTGTGTAGCTTCCCCTCTAAAGCCTTTTATCAGCTTTTCACTGTATTTAGAATAAGTCAAAATTCCTTACCAATGACCGCAAGTCCCCATAAGATCTGACATTCGCCTCTCTCTTCAATCTCATCCCATATCACTAGCCACTTTGTTCACTACACTCCAGATATGCCTTTCTTTTAATAAAAGAAGCTCCTCCTTCTGCTTGAGTCTATGTATGTATATGCTAATCCTTCTGCCCAGAACTCTCTTCCTAAGGCTCTTCATGAGATATGCTTTTTCCCTTCAGATATCAGTTTATAAGACACCCCCTCTGAGTGTCACAGCCCAAATTATTTCCTATAATCTACTCCTACTATAATCTGTTTTATAAGTTTTATGTGATGGGATCCCAGTGAGAAGATGAGGGGCAACACTGACCACTTGGTGCCAACCACTGGCCTCTAGGTTTGCCACTTGATTTACCCAAAGACAGACATGAAGGGCAGAAGGTGAGGTCTCAACAAGTTACCAATGAATTGTTCTGAGTATCGATGGCAACAGCTTTGAAGATGAATGCATACATCCTCATGATCATGTATTAAAATGACTGTAATTTATGATTTTTCAAAAATCACATTACAAGGTAGACATATTCTACTTAGACATTAAACTGTACAAGTGCATACAATGTGATCTTCTCTAAATGCAGTAGATTAAAACAAAGATGCTATGTATACAGGTAGAATTAAACCTGTGAATCTATCTAAAAATTCAGTGAAGGCACACAGTGCTGGCTTCTTTGCTTATTATTTTTTTTTAAATGAAACCTAGTCTTCATCTAGTTGCTAAGGCTTTTTATACATTCTGAATG
>NW_007728171.1:0-5561 GCF_000696425.1 Galeopterus variegatus | reverse complement strand
TTTTTTTTAAATGAAACCTAGTCTTCATCTAGTTGCTAAGGCTTTTTATACATTCTGAATGGCACTCAAATTACAATAAATTAACAGAAAAAAATATATAGAAGCTTTATGAAAGTTGGAACTCCTCTATCTTATTCACAGAACCTAGAACATTACCTACACATATTGAGTACTGTTGAATAAAATCAGACTGAACACACACATTTACCTCACCACCTTCTCAAAATCCCATTGAAATGTGAAGAAACATGTGAAAAGGNCCGTGGCCTTGGTGTTATCAGCACTGCACTCTCCCGAGTGAGCCACAGGCCGGCCCCAAAATGTGGTATATACATTCAATGGAATATTATTCAACCTTAAGAAGGAAATTCTGACACATGCTTCAACATGGATGAACCTTGAAAACACTATGCTAAGTTAAACCAGCAAGACACAAAAGGACAAATACTGTATGATTCTACTATTTACATGAAGTACCTAGAGTAGTCAAATTCACAGACCCAGAAAGCAGAATGGTGGTTGCCTGGGGCAAGGCGGAGAGGGAATGGGGAAGGGAGAGGGAATGGGAAAGGGAGAGGGAATAGAAAAGGGAGAGGGAATGAAGAGTTATTGTTTATTTTATTTTATTTCATTGGAGTTTCGTACTACATACGGATTTTATTTTTCTAAATAGGTTTAAACAACCATGTAATTATGAATAACACCAAAAAACAGCAAAATAAGTACATCCAAAACAAACCATTACAATTTTAGAGCCAAGAAAATAATGATTAAAATATTCTACAGTAGTTAAAACAAAAAAATCTAGAATAAATGTAAAGAATAATTACACATGTTCACAAGAAAAACTGAATATACATAATAACTTCAAGTTGAGAGAAATAATTAACATCAAATAAATTGCTTAGGCAATAAGCTCTTGTGAAATTATGTTATTTGAGAAATACTTCAATAGAGAGTGGATAAACACAATTATATAACCTAATTATAAATATCCATCTTCTGCCTTTTTCCTCCTCCCCTTTTTTTCTGCTAAAAGGGAAATTTAATGTAAATGCATACATTAATAAAAAAAAAATCTCAAATCAACAATCACCTTTGCACCTTAAGAAACCAGAAAATGAAGAGCAAATTAAGCCAGACCTAGCAAAGGAAGTAAATAGTAAGTGTTGTCAGCACCACGCTCACCCAGTGAGCAAACCGGCCATCCCTATGTGGGATCCGAACCCGTGGCCTTGGTGTTATCAGCACTGCACTCTCCCGAGTGAGCCACAGGCCGGCCCCAAAATGTGGTATATACATTCAATGGAATATTATTCAACCTTAAGAAGGAAATTCTGACACATGCTTCAACATGGATGAACCTTGAAAACACTATGCTAAGTTAAACCAGCAAGACACAAAAGGACAAATACTGTATGATTCTACTATTTACATGAAGTACCTAGAGTAGTCAAATTCACAGACCCAGAAAGCAGAATGGTGGTTGCCTGGGGCAAGGCGGAGAGGGAATGGGGAAGGGAGAGGGAATGGGAAAGGGAGAGGGAATAGAAAAGGGAGAGGGAATGAAGAGTTATTGTTTATTTTATTTTATTTCATTGGAGTTTCGTACTACATACGGATTTTATTTTTCTAAATAGGTTTAAACAACCATGTAATTATGAATAACACCAAAAAACAGCAAAATAAGTACATCCAAAACAAACCATTACAATTTTAGAGCCAAGAAAATAATGATTAAAATATTCTACAGTAGTTAAAACAAAAAAATCTAGAATAAATGTAAAGAATAATTACACATGTTCACAAGAAAAACTGAATATACATAATAACTTCAAGTTGAGAGAAATAATTAACATCAAATAAATTGCTTAGGCAATAAGCTCTTGTGAAATTATGTTATTTGAGAAATACTTCAATAGAAAGTGGATAAACACAATTATATAACCTAATTATAAATATCCATCTTCTGCCTTTTTCCTCCTCCCCTTTTTTTCTGCTAAAAGGGAAATTTAATGTAAATGCATACATTAATAAAAAAAAAATCTCAAATCAACAATCACCTTTGCACCTTAAGAAACCAGAAAATGAAGAGCAAATTAAGCCAGACCTAGCAAAGGAAGTAAATAGTAAAAATTAGAGCATAGATGAAAGAAATAGAAAATAGAAAAAAAGAGAGAAAATCAATGAAACCAAAAGTTGGTAAATTGATGAGATCCACAAAATTGACAAACCTCTACCTAGATGTACTAAGAAAAAAGAGAGAAGACTCAAATAACTAAAATTAGAAATGAAAGAGGGGTCATTACAACTAAATTTACAGAAATCAAAAGTGATAAGAGAGAGACTACTAGGAATAACTGCTGGTTAACAAATTAGATCATCTAGATGAATTGAATAAATTCCTAGAAACACACCACCTAACAAGACTGAATTATGAAAAAACAGAGAGTCTGAACAGAACTATAGCTAGCAAGATGAGTGATTATCGTTTTTTTGGATTCCTGATGCAGGACTCTGCTGAGGATTTCATGCAGGGCTGGTTGTGTGGTGGTGAACTCCCACAGTTTTTGTTTGTCTGGAAAATACACTATTTCTCCTTCATTTCTGAAGGACAGCCTTGCTGGGTATAGTATTCTTGGCTCACGGTTTTTTCTTTTAGCAGTTTGAATATGTCACCCCATTTTCTTCTGGCCTATAGAGTTTCTGTTGAGACGTCTGCTGTTAGTCTGATAGGGGATCCCTTAGAGGTAACTTGATGTTTTTCTCCTGCTTTTTAAATATTTTCTTTGTCTTTCAGCTTTGACAGTTTGACTATAATGTGTCTTGGAGAGGATCTTTTGAGTTGAATCTGTTTGGATATCTTTGAGCCTCCTGAATCTGAATGTCCATGTCTCTTACTATACCTGGGAAGTTTTCCGATATTTTGTTGAATAGGTTTTTCCATGCCTTTTCCTTTCTCTTCCCCTTCTGGAACACCCATGATTTGAATGTTTGTGCACTTAAGGTTGTCTGCTAACTCTCTCAGATTTTCTTCATTTTTTACAAATCTTTTTTCATTTTTTTTGTCCTCCTGGGTTACCTCGAAAAGACTATCTTCAAGATCAGAAATTCTTTCTTCTGCTTGTTCTAGCCTGCTGCTTAAGCTCTAGGCTGTGTTATTTCCTTGAGTGAATCTCAGTTCCATGAGTTCTGCTACATTCTTTTTTAAGGTATTAATCTCTTTGTAGACTTCCTCCTTCATATCCTGAATTTTTTTCTTGTTTCATTATGTTGCCTAACTGAGTTTTCTCATATCTCAGTAAGTTTCAAGATTGTTGCTAGGAATTACTTTACAATCATTTTAAGGGTTTCCTGCTCTACAGAGTCTGGTATTTGAGAAATACTGTATTATTTTGATAGAGTCATATTTTCTTGGATTTTCATATTTATAGTATCACTACTCAGTGTCTGGTCATCTGGTAGAGCAGCTGCTTCTTCTATTACTCTGGTGTAGGCTCTGAGGAGAGAGATGTCCTATTCTTTTTCCAGACTTCACTGGTGACTCTACTTGCGTCAATGCAGTTGAGTGTCTGGCAGGTCGCCTGCATAGTGGCTGTGGCTGCTTCTGTAGCATCAAGCCACTTTTGCAGCAGTCATGTGTGGTAGTGGCTGTCGTAGGCCACCCACACAGAAGTGGTGTCTTCAGTGTGCTCCTTGTCTGCTTCCAGGCAGGGGATGCTGCCCTTGGCTCCTGCCTAGGACCCCCTGGAGAGTTACTGTTTAACAAGTACAGAGATTCAGTTTGGGAAGATGAAGAGTTCTGGAGATGGATGGTGGTGATGTTTTAGTATACAATATGAATGTACTAAATGTCACTGAACTATATCCTTAAAATGGTTAAATAGTAAATTTTATGTTATGTATAGTTTACCAAAACAAAAAATGTGAAAAAAAGATTCTATGAAAAAGAAGAAATCAGAAAACAAAGATAGACTGCTAAAGTTAAAGTTCTAAAGATAAGCCAAATAATGGCCATGTCTGATGACAGAATTATAGATCTAGAAAGGGAAATCAACAAAATTTCCTGGAACAAAGCAAAAAGACAAAAAGGACGTGTGACAGAAAGTGAAGAGAAATGAAGGAAAGATCTCAGAAATCTAATATGTATCGATGACAGAATTGTTAATCATCTACCCAATATCCATTCTTCTTTTCATTAAGAACAGATTCCCATTCTGTTAAAGAGGGCAATGTGCCCAACTAAAATATACACATTCTCAAGACTCTCCTGCAGGTGAAGTGGCCATGATATATAGCTCTGGTCAATGACATGTACATGGAACTGGGTAAGGTTTCCAGAAAGATTTTTTCTCAAGGGGATAAGCATGGCCAGCATATCCATTTGTTCCTCTGCCCTTCTCTCTTCCTCCTGCTTGGAATGCTTACAGGATGCCTGGAGATACAACAACTACCCCATACAATGAGGATGAAAGCCAAACCTTAGGATGGAAGAAAGAAAAAAGCCTAGGTCCTTGATGACATCTCTGAGTCACTAATCCTGTACTGCCTATCTTCATCCTTCACTAAATAGGAAAAGTGAACCATCTGTCCAATACAGTGTCAGGTTCTGTGGACTACAATCCTGATATATCATCCAATAAGCATGCCAGAATGAAAAGAAAAGAGAAAGGAGGAAAAACATAATAACTAAAAACTGCCCTGAGTTGAAGACTTGAGCCTTCAGAAGGAAAGGACCCACTGAGTCCAAGGAAGAATGAGAACATTAAAGTGTGAATGCAAAATAGACATTCTCACAATGGAAGACAGGAAATGTACCACCACATGTCTTTTGAAAACTTTTTTCCAGGTAGGAAACAATTTCTTGGAAAATGTTCCAGAAATAAAAACACATGGGTTAAGAAAAACACACACACAGTATATAAGAAAGAGTGGGATTATCCTGGGAGTACAATGGAAAGAAATCCTAGTACAACAGCTGTGCAACAGACCTAAAAACAATCAGTTTTAATCAGAAGTCAGATGACTCTATGAAAAATGTCTTAAAGATGAAGACAGATATCATTACATAAACTATATGATTAAGAATCTAAAAGCACAGGCTCAGAGGTAAAGGTATATATTTTTTTCATCAAAAGCCAAAAGTCATTACATAAACTATATGATTAAGAATCTAAAAGCACAGGCTCAGAGGTAAAGGTATATATATTTTTCATCAAGAGCCAAAAGAAGAACTATATAAAAGCCATGTTTGGGCCGGCCCGGTGGCGCACTGCTACAGTGCGCCGCTTAGAAGCGTGGCGGCGCTCCCGCCGAGGGTTCGGATCCCACATACAGACCGGTTCCCGCTCACTGGCTGAGCGAGGTACGGGCGCAATGCCGAGGGTTGCGATCCCGTTGCCGGTCCCGGTCCGGTACGGGCGCAACACTCAGGGTTGCAATCCGTTGCCGGACACGAAAAATGACAAATAAATAAATAAATAAATAAATAAATAAATAAAAAGCCATGTTCCACATATGAATGTACAGAACTTTTAAGCAATTAGCATGTAAGATGTAAG
>NW_007728170.1:325845-328179 GCF_000696425.1 Galeopterus variegatus | reverse complement strand
TACATATCCTTCCAGAATTTCATTATGCAAATAAAACAAATACAAACATAAATTCTTTTTTTCTCCCCTTTTAAACAAATAGACTATTACACTAGTTATTACATAAATACAGCCCATTACATTTAAACACTTTGGTTTTTCCCCTACATATGTATTTTTCCTTCTATGTTGACAACGTCCCCCTCCAGGATGGTCAGCTTCACAGTGGTGTTGCAGCAGCATCCTCTGCAACTAACTTTTCTACTGATCCCAGTGCATGAATAGGCTTCCTTCTGCCTCAAAGTGAGTGGGGAACAGGATGGTGCTCCACAGCCATCTGCACCTGGCCTTGATGAATAACGTGTGATCTTGTCTAGGTTCTACTTCAATAGCTTTGTTCAGTAAGGTGGGACTGGCAGAAGAGCAGCTGCTGCGTGTTCATATCATTTGTTAGATCTCAGAGACTCCCATGACCTAAAGATGTCCAGGAGAAACTTGGAGGCCCATCCTCTTTGTAAAGGGTTATGAGGGAGCCAGACCCTAATACATGTGCCTTTGAAAGACATGGTTAAGGACATGATTGCACAAGGCATCATCACAAACTTATTCCTTCAATTTACTTCCTCCTTTTGGGAAGGGCATTTCCATTATTTCTTTCACACTTACCCTCAGCGTCAGGCCCAGGAAGCTGTAGCTGGGTACCAAAAAGGCACAAATGCCAGCAAAGTAATCACAAACCACCTTGGTTCTTGCTTGGGTTGTGGGTTCCCTGCTCTTTGTGGAGAAGGATGCGTACTGAAGGTGCCTGCTGTTCCAGCATTGTGAAGTAATTTAGAGCTCCAGCTCTAATTGATGATTTTTTAAGAAGGTAACATGCCCAGGAAGGTAAACTAATCCCACACCGAAGTCTACTCCCAGAGGTGGATTTACCTTGAAGTAAATGAAGCTTAAGTTTCAGGGTCCCGCACCAGCAGGAGCCTTGGCATGTCCTATGCCTAATTTATACTACAAACTATATATTCTTTTCTGTAAAGCGTGTCCCCCACCCAACCCACCCCTGTCCAAATTGTATGAGCTTCATGCCCCACAAAACTTGGAGCTGACCCTATTTGCTGCCAAAGCCAACTGTCAGTTAACTGCTAGCTGNGCAGCTGCTGCGTGTTCATATCATTTGTTAGATCTCAGAGACTCCCATGACCTAAAGATGTTCAGGAGAAACTTGGAGGCCCATCCTCTTTGTAAAGGGTTCTGAGGGAGCCAGACCCTAATACATGTGCCTTTGAAAGATATGGTTAAGGACATGATTGCACAAGGCATCATCACAAACTTATTCCTTCAATTTACTTCCTCCTTTTGGGAAGGGCATTTCCATTATTTCTTTCACACTTACCCTCAGCGTCAGGCCCAGGAAGCTGCAGCTGGGTACCAAAAAGGCACAAATGCCAGCAAAGTAATCACAAACCACCTAGGTTCTTGCTTGGGTTGTGGGTTCCCTGCTCTTTGTGGAGAAGGATGCGTACTGAAGATGCCTGCTGTTCCAGCATTGTGAAGTAATTTAGAGCTCCAGCTCTAACTGATGATTTTTTAAAAAGGTAACATGCCCAGGAAGGTAAACTAATCCCACACCGAAGTCTACTCCCAGAGGTGGATTTACCTTGAAGTAAATGAAGCTTAAGTTTCAGGGTCCCGCACCAGCAGGAGCCTTGGCATGTCCTATGCCTAATTTATACTACGAACTATATATTCTTTTCTGTAAAGCGTGTCCCCCACCCAACGCCCCCCCGTCCAAATTGTATGAGCTTCATGCTGCACAAAACTTGGAGCTGACCCTATTTGCTGCCAAAGCCAACTGTCAGTTAACTGCTAGCTGATTATCCAAATTTCACGTTTATCCAGGGGCAAATCTCGTTCTCTGAAGTGTATAGTTTACCATTTTCTTAGTTGTCCCCTCATTCCTTTGTCTTAATATTTATTTTTCACTCAGCTTGCAAGGCAACCTAACCCTCTGGGAGAATTTACCATAAGGAGTGGAGCCACTACGACTGATGCTTTGCATCAGGCCAGTCAGTCGCCCTCTCCAAGCACTACAGGGGGTTATAGGAACTAGCGAGGCTCTTCTAATCCTTCCTGAGACAAAGTTTGTCTCTGTGCCTTCACTTTTGATTGAAAGGAGCCCCCAGGACATACAATTCTCGTGTAAGTTAAATAAATATTTCAAAGTCACATGAGAAAGATTTTGGGGTCAACTGCATTACCTCTCAGCTCTGTGAGGATAACTGAAAATGGACTGTGTTTCTATATATTTTTGAATTTGACTGGAACTCTAAAGGTCAACAGTTTGCTCACCTCATATAT
>NW_007728170.1:323097-325141 GCF_000696425.1 Galeopterus variegatus | reverse complement strand
TCTATATATTTTTGAATTTGACTGGAACTCTAAAGGTCAACAGTTTGCTCACCTCATATATTTCTGGGAAGTTTTAATTTCTTGTTTGTTTGTTTTTAAGTCATTCTTTTTCCAGGCCAACAAAGCATAATGTGAGGAGTTTAATCTCTGAGGTTTATCTCTGCCTTTGCAAAATCACATCACTCTGGTTTAATAACACCATCAGTGATATATGTGGCTGGGTTTTTATTCCAGTTGCCATGTATTTAACAGAACAGATGAATGCTCAAGAAATTAAAATTTGAAAATTATCTTTAATTTTTAAAAAAACATGAAAAGAGAGGTAGGAAAGTATGTAATACACATATCTACTCAATTAAGACTCCAATTATTCATTTATTATTAATATCTTTTAGTTCATGAAAAAAGAGGAATTTTTTTACTGACCAAGTAATATTTCTTGGAGCTGAAAATCTGTTATTCTTTATGTATTACTATAGGAAAGTTTGGATTTTTTTTTTTTTGAGGTGAGAAGTAATCAGTTTAAGAGGAAACATTCCTTTAATAAGCCAAATCGAGCAACTCTGTAATCCCAGAGAAGGGTGGGACAAAGGCAGATTGACTACTAACTCACTTTTATGCTTTAAATCTTGTAAATTGATTTTTTAAAAGTTCATTTTTGGGCCGGCCCGGTGGCGCACTGGATAAGTGCGCAGCTTGGGAAGCGCGGCGGTGCTCCCGCCCGAGGGTTCGGATCCCACATACAGACCGGTTCCCGCTCACTGGCTGAGTGATGCGCGGGAGCAACACCGAGGGTTGCAATCCCGTTGCTGGTCCCCGGTGCCGGTCCCCGGTCCGGTGCGGGGGCAACACTGAGGGTTGCGATCCGTTGCCAGACACGGAAAAAGACAAAAAAAAAAAAAAAAAAAGTTCATTTTCATTGAAATATGTTCCTATGTTTTTCATCTTTGTTTATTATAAATGATGTGCCTTAATTCATACCCAGCTTTGGTTTTTACTTTTTAGTTCTCAGATTGGCAGGTTGATATCACAGGAGAATTTTTTAAAACCTCACCACCTGCTCCTTAAGAATAACCTTAGGTAGTGAAATGAGGTGATCTTGTCAGCTACCTCCATGAGCGCCAGCCAGGCGTCTGATCACCACTGGAAGTAAGGGAAAAGGAAGGAGGAGACATGCGCTCTGCGACTGACAACGTCATCCCGTGTGGTCTCTATGCTGCGGTGTAGGGTGTGTTCACCACCACATCTATTGATAAGGAAACAGGACGTGAAATATCTATGGCAGAGAATAAAATGCAAACGTCTTTTTTCAATTGGCTCAATCATTTTCACACTTGTGCTCTCTGTGGCAGCTATTCAGGAACTGACAGGAAAGTTCTGAGTTTCTGGATCACGAAGGCACTGGCAACTGCCATAGGATACACGAGTATGACAGAAGGAGAAACGGAGTGCTTATTCTTCATGGAAAGTGAATGTCCTAAGGCCCCTATCGGATGATATCTCCCATCTAATTCCCCCTTTTGTTTGGTGTCAGAAAACACATAGAGGCCTCAGCCCAAGCACGCGAGGGGTAGAGATGAGAACCCTCTGGGTTTTGTTTATTTTTTAAAAGGTAGCATTGCTTCTTATCACAAAATCATACTACAATGTAAAGCTCACTGATGGAAGCAAATTTTTATTTAATTTTTATTATCCGTAACAGTTCTAGACATATTTTTTGGTATGCAAAAATGTTGACTAAAATTTAATACTTGACATAAAGACCCATTTGTATGATGGGATTAGAAAGTATGTTAATGTATCAGATGTATGCAAGCTTTTTCTTTCTTCCCATGCATAAAAATTCATCCTAATATCCTTTCTTTACTCTTTTGAAAACCTATATACACTTGTAGGTTGACTCTGGTATACTGATAGTTCTGTGTGTTTTCTTAGAGGTAAACTTAACTTAGTGTAATCAATTCTATTAGTTTTCATGAGGACAACATACCATGTGACGCGAGGTTCCGGCCAGCCTGCTATGGAGCAGTGTAACTTTGCGTTC
>NW_007728170.1:321037-322505 GCF_000696425.1 Galeopterus variegatus | reverse complement strand
TAACTGGCCATCCCTATATAGGATCCGAACCCATGGCCTTGGTGTTATCAGCACCACACTCCCGAGTTACCGGCCCTGCACTTTCACTTTTGTAAGTTACATTATAATTGTCTTTTCTTACTGTTTTTTTCAGCGACAGTTGTTCTGCCTTTTCTCGAATTGCAACTTTCCTTGACTTCTTTTCAAAGGTTTCCTCCTGTTGGAGACTGGATGTGGACCGTTTGGATGCCGTGGACTGTTTGGATGACATGGACTGTTTGGATGACATGGACTGTTTGGATGCTGTGGACTGTTTAGACGTCGTGATTCCTTCCTCACTAGCAAGAATATTCCTCTGGGCTATATAAGCAGCAGCTTCTTTAATTCTTTCTTCTTCTGTATCTGTAATTCCACTCACATTCACTTGACTAAAACACAATAATAGCAAAATGTGGATATTGTGGATAGCAGTGATAAGATTGCTTAATTTTACTAGATTCAAAGTACCAGACCTCAGACACTACATCCTGTGCCCAAAGAAAACCTGACATAGAAAAACCTGGTAAATCAAGAGTTGATTCATCACCTACAGAAGTGGCCTTCCCCTTAACAAATGATGATAATAATGATAATAGCAACAATAATACTATATGGCCCTGGTGCTTTTCACCTGCATTATCTCATTTTACCCCCACAAAAACCCTGTGAGGTAAACTGTATCATTTCTATTTTAGATATATGGTTACAAGGCTCAGAGAAGTTAGACAGCTTGCCCAAGGTCGTGTCACTGGTTGCCTTTGTATGTTTAAATATGATTTAGTTTACAATAAAAGATTAAATTGTGTATTCCTTTCCAGAAAAGACATATTGTAAAATGAGACATACTTTGTGTGCCTGTGATCCTGATACATGACCATGAGCTTGATCTGGATTCTATAACTCAGCTGATGAAATATGTACACTGCCCAGAGCTGTGTGTAAGTAAGTTCTGCTTTTACATGAGGCCCATATGCCTACTGGGGCTCTTTCTAAGAAAACAAAGGTTGTGTGTATATACATTCTACGTGTGTATGTATTTAATATGACAATCTTCATTTGTGCTTGCACACAGCCCTGAAGAGAAGAAATTATCAAACTTGCTATTGAAATGGTGGTATTTATACAAGTGGCTTGTTTTTATTCACAATTGATGATAATGGCAAGTGAGTGGCAACAACCTAAAGTGCTGTGCCTAGCTAGCGTAGTGGTTTATGATAGAATTTGAGTTTTGATGTATTGATGTTGTTAAAAATATTTGGATATTTTTAACCTTTTTCAATGCCTTTGCTGTAAACCCCATTGGTTGTTTCAGAGAGAGACTGTATTGATTACGCCACAGATTCACTTGAAATGGAGTCTTCTTAGACCTAAGTCAGAATTGTACACTTGCTTTTCTTTTTTTTTTTTCCTTTTTGTCTTTTTTACTGACCGGTAACGGGATCGCAACCCT
>NW_007728170.1:318797-320232 GCF_000696425.1 Galeopterus variegatus | reverse complement strand
CACATGGGATCCGACCCCTCGGCGGGAGCGCTACCACACTCCCAAGCGGCGCACTCTCCAGTGCGCCACCGGGCCAGCCCTACACTTGCTTTTCTTATGAGAATGACTACTTCAAAATTTCAGCAAATATTGTCATTGTGTTTGCACATTCCTAGCCCCTGAATCTATGCAGTTTGCTGAGGAATAGAAAACACTGGCCCATGTTTGGAATTTCTCATGGAATGTTACTAAAACATCTGGTAGACAAGATTAGTCCACTTTGTTTCTGACTAAACTTAGTGAGTACATTTAAATATTTTTCTAGATTTCTCCAAATTAATGAAGTGGTCACAACTATGGAAGTTAGTAATATATCCACTATAAATAGGGCAAAAAAAAAAGATGGAAAATTTTAGCTTAGTGTCCTGACTAAATTACGTCTAATATTATTTAAAAATAAGATAGAAAGTGATGAATTAGTAAATGAATACAAAACAAACCAGCAAAAGATTTTGCTTGGAATTTTCTATAGGCGTCAATATACAATAGAGAGGTTTGAAATAAGCTTTTAATATGATTCAATACATATAATAATGGATCATATTCAATGCTAGCCTTTCCCCAAGCTGAGACAACTCTAAGTGAGAACACTTTAAGCTCTCATCACCTCTAGAAGTGATGCGATGACATAGCTCTAGAGGGAAGAATGAAGTTACACCCTCCTTGCATTTTCCATTAGCAAACAAACTTAAACTTCCAGAAAAATACCTGTAATTATTTCACATGAGTACTCAAGTACACTTAAAAAAAAATCTTAGGACAACAGGGATATTCTCTTGTAAGGAAATATAAGGGGTTGTCAGTGATAACTCTTTGATAACTCTTCTATAATCTGAGTACAAGAGCAAGAATATAATGCGAATGAATGTACAAAAATACACTACTACAAAGTAAAAATGAATTTTAAATCTTCTAATACTCTACACGTCTCTGATGGTGTCAATTCAAAACGTGTTTCTGACTCAAAGTTAACTCAACTTAATCAGAGTATAAGAAGTGGAATTTTCAGGTGCCACACAGAGGAAATGCCATTGTCCAGAAACACACTATAATTGCGGAGCACATGTACACTACATTGGCCAGTCCTAGGTGGGACTTTCAGTTCTTGCACTACCAGCCATATGACTTTCAACAAGTCACTAAGCCTTGATTTCCTTGTCCAAAAGTATTAATCTACTAATACCTCCCCAGGGTTGTATGGAAGACTCAGCAAGATGGTTTATATAAAGCACCTAGTATGACTCCCGGCAAAAAACTGAGACTCAAAAAATATTCATTTCTTTCCTATCCTCTTCTCAGATTGTTAATACTGTCAACACCGTTGTAAAATGTTACTTTTTTTTTTTCCTTTTTGTCTTTTTTCCATGTCCGGCAACGGATCGCAACCCTCAGTGTC
>NW_007728170.1:298409-317248 GCF_000696425.1 Galeopterus variegatus | reverse complement strand
GCGACACTGAGGGTTGCGATCCGTTGCCGGACACGAAAAAAGACAAAAAAAAAAAACAGAGTGGGAAAAAGCAAAAGACAAAATGTTTTACTCCTATCCTAGCCATCTCCTATAATGAAAATGCTGTATACCAAATGTATAATTACTGTGTAATAATATAATAATGTATTAATGTATATTAAACTACTGCAAAGAGGCTAAGTCTGGGCAAGCACCCTTAGTAATATAAGCATGTTTCTGTGGAAAGTTCACTTTAAAAGTCAAGGATATCAAATACTCCAGATAAAAAGCTAAAACTAGAATGTCATTTACTCCTTTAACTTNAAGGATATCAAATACTCCAGATAAAAAGCTAAAACTAGAATGTCATTTACTCCTTTAACTTTCTAATTGGGTTCAGAGCAATTATGACATTAGCCTCTGAAACAAATCAGAAAGGAACTGTCAGAGAGCAACGGAAAGAAAAACACAGGGCAACAGAAGTAGGCCACGAAAATTCAACCCAATTATTTCCTGTCTTTCAATGAGGATCTACTTTTTCATGACATTTGCCCTTAGAGAATGACCTCATTTTGAGTGTCACTTTAGCTATGGCAATAACTCTCCATTCAAAGGAAAATAAACAGGGAAAGGTCCAGAAAGTTCCTGTTAAACTTTAATCTTGGTGTCTCAGACAAGTTTCCTTTTAAGATTCCTTTCAATATTATGTCCACTCAGAAAAAAATGTTTATATAAAAAAGATAGAAAGTTGGCATTAGAGACTCATGATTTAGTGATTATTTTGTTTGAAGTTTACCTTGAAGTAAATGGTAATCTATTTTCCATTGAACAAATATAAGCCATACATTCAAATTATTAGATTTATTTCCCTAATGAATAATAATTAAAACTACAGTGACAATAAAGATACTTTCCATTTACCTAAACCTATCATTTGTTGATATTTTTTAGTTCACCAGCATTTTACAGTTTTGAACCTTTCTTTTTACTCTATCCATAGTTGACTATATATAGTTTTCAATCACTAGTATCCAAGGCTCTACTTCCCATCTCAACCAGTTACATAAGTAGCATTGAATTCTAATCCTTCTCTTTTGTCATGTAGCCATCCTATGTGATGGCAAAGATTTCTGAAAAGGAAATCCCTTTTTGCAATTAACACTTCTCTCCTGGTGCAGGGTTCCAATCTTCCTCAGAATTTCTCAACCAGTATATAGTAAGTGCTCAATAAATGTTAGCTGCTACTGTATTATTATTATTATCTGACAACATTTATTCCCCACTTTCTAATAATCAAAGCCAGGAAAAGAAAGCACAACACACCGTCCTGAGAAAATAGGCACCATGTAGTCGCTTGGCAGATTTTCTTTCTCCTCTCCAGACAAAAGGCTCTTCTTGGCTCTCTTCGTTTTGGGACTCAACTTGGATGAATAATCTTCTAACAGCAGACTGGAATCTGTAAGTCTGAAATAAAACCCCTAACATTAGAAAATAACAAAAAATGGTTTTAAAATACTCAAAATACTGATAAAAGGAAGTTTTAACTTGAGAGATTTTACAGAATCCTAAATCTTGAACAGTATAATTATTTTTTATCTTTAGAATTAAAGTGGAGGGCCGGCCCGGTGGCGCACTCGGTAGAGTGCGGCGCTTGGGAGCGCAGCGGTGCTCCCGCCGAGGGTTCGGATCCCATGTAGAGAGACCGGTCCGCTCACTGGTTGAGCGCAGTGCGGGCGCGACACCGAGGGTTGCGATACCGTTACCGGTCACGAAAAAAGACAAAAAGGAAAAAAAAAAAAAGAAAGTGGAGTTAGAAAGACCTCACATAGTACACTCTATACAGACACACAAGAAAAATAGGTCTATTTTGATTTCATGGGTTTTTTTCCCCTTAAAGTTTCAAGGGTAAAGAGTAATCTTTTCATAATAGTTCCTGTAGGGCTGGGTCTGGAGCTCACAGACCCCTCAAGCCTGTTGTCCAGACTGGGTCACAAAACCTTCACACGCAGGTCTACAAGCTAGGCAACTGAACAAAAAGGTCCTTGGAGCCTTGGTTAAAGAAGGAATAGTCTTTAGTCAGCAGACACAACACTATGAGCTAAACAGTCCACATAGAAACTCAGAAACTCAACTGCTACAGGCAAAGTCCACTGAAAAACTGAGAACTCCGGGCCGGCCCCATGGCGCACTTGGGAGAGTGCAGCTCTTGGGAGAGCAGCAGCGCTCCCGCCGCGGTTCGGATCCTATATAAGGATGGCCGGTGCGCTGGCTGGCTGAGCGCGGTGCGGTGACACCGCACCAAGGGTTGCGATCCCCTTACTGGTCACAAAAAGGACAAAAAAAAAAAAAAAAAAAAAACTGAGAACTCCACTGCTACCAGCAAAGTCCAAAGTAAAACTGAGCAGCTGCCAGTAGAGTAAACATGCTCTATTTTTAGAGGTGAGCTCTGCCAGCTGTCCCCTTCACAAACTCTGAAGAACACAAGAATAGCAACAAAACTAAAAAGATACATTGGCGTGCATGCGCAACAATCCATCCACACATAACTTGTTTACAAGGAATGTGCACACCACCCCCAACTGGACTGGAGGAGAGGGGGCCTGATTAAACTATTCTATTTTCCTCACAGTTCCAAATACGCTTTGTTGTTAAGGTAATGTTCAAAATGTAGGCAGACTATATAAATGGTTTTGATACACTGTGCATCCAAATCCCCTTGGGGGACCCTTTTCAAGATAGTGGCCCAAGATTATATCATTTTATAAGGGAACCCAGATAATTCTGATACAGGACCCTCGCTTCATACTTTGAGAACTTTATGCAGACAGACTCAGTGTGAAGGAACACTGGACTTATCAAGCACTACAGGTAATAAAAATATTTTATGTGAACACACGGCACTGAGTGACTCTGAGGATTACAGGGGTGTGATAAGGAACCCTTTGGTCGGTCCTACCTGCCTGTGCACACTGAAGAAAATGTGCACTTGGAGGTAGTTAGTGTTCTAATAAAGCAAAAAATTTACTAGAGAGGTGGAAAACATGAGAGCAGAGATTGCCGAGAGAAAGGATTGAAAAAAGGAAAAGCATAATCTTAATCTATATAGTTCCTGAATGAAATGAAATACATTTTCATACTAACATAAAATTTGGTGTAAATTTCAGGAGTTCATGGATGCCCTGAAGTCAATCCACAGACTCAGAGTTAAAAGCTGTGGTCTACATGGTCATGAAAGATGTTAACAATAGGGGCTGTGCAGGAACTCTCTGATGATCTTTGCAAGTTTTCTGTAAATCTGAAACTTTTTCTTTCAGAAAAAATTAATACAAAAAAAGTCCCCGGTCTAGCGACGATTTGAAAAGAAGGTGAAGCATCTGAGTGGTGTGGCATAGGAAAAGCTCAGCTGTCCAGTTCAAACAACAAAACCTTCCAAACCATCCACACCTTGACCATTTCCTAATCTTTGAAAATCATCTGGAAAAGCAAAAGGGATTACCTAAATTGAAAGCAGAAGACAGGCCAAACATATACATGACACAAAATGAATATATAATAATGAAAGAAAACATATAGCACAAGCAGAGTGTGGAGTGGCTCCGGGCCCGGAACGCAGGGTGGGCTCTGCCTTTAATACTCTGGAGTGGTCGCATGGACATGGCAAATCTCTTCCTCCCTCGCTTCCCACTCCCTCCCTCCAGGGAGAATATTTAACTATTTTTTCTATGATCAGCATTAAAATTAAAGGTTAAAACCTTGAATCAAGCTTGTGGATTGGTTACCAAATGGAAGCTGGAGTGAAAATTGTTCCTGGCTGGCTGTTGCAGGCAGCAGCAAAATGACTGCATTCTATTTCCCCAGCAGTTCACAAAGTACAAGCTGTGCTTATACAGGTCTAAGTTTAAAGTAGTATTTTCCATCACCACTTTATTCCATTACTATACAAAACAAAATTATGTGGCTTAAGAGTTTCATTTGTTTTCGTATTTCTAGGACAGCTGGATTTTCTAGTTTCTCTATTTTCCATTTTTTGCTCTTTTCTCTTTACTTCCTTTCTAGTGCCTACAGTAATAATCTCATGAGCTCATATTTTTCAATATTTTTTACATCAAAATAGCTATGATTTGTCATTCTTTTTGTTGTGTTGCTCCTTTTCCTGTCATTTTTCCCTTAAGACAAATCTTTATTATATAGAACATGCCAGAATGTGATTATTCTATTCTCACAGGTCAATCACAGCAGCTGATTTTTAATAGTTAACTTATGCTTAAGATTCATGACACTATCACAAGCCTCTATTTCTTATGTCATCAGGAACAACAGACTTCATAAAAGCATTATAATGTATTACATCGTATTATTTAGAAAATACAAAATCTTCCTCTTTGTTTTGCAAGTTTCTTCAAGCTTTTGATTTCTAATGAAAAAGAGTGCGTGATGGATTGGATATTAAAATACTATGCCAACAGATGATTTAGTAATGCTGTTATTTATTGATGCTAGGAAACAATACTAAATCAAAACTAAATAAAACACAAAGTTTTAAGAAACTGACTATGTAATAATCAGTGCTATTATTTGAAAAAAAGCCATGAATAGTCTATTTTGTTTTAATCCGTGAACACTGAAGTGCAACATCTTATTCTATTGAATTTTAAAGTTGAATAATGTTTTCAGAGGAGTTAAATAAAATATGTAGATTTTAAATTTCTTTGAACTTAAAGAGCTAGGTAAGGGTTTACTAACCTCTTGGGCTTTTAGTTTTATCTAAAATTTGAAAATAATACTCTATTTAACCACTCAGCTTCTGAGTAGACACTAAACTTCATATGTATGGATTTGTGTAGATCTTTTAACTATCAAAAGTACACGTAGCATTCTTTATGTACTCAGCTTGAACCTTGAATCTTTCTGAATTTCAAGTTATGAAGGGAATGAAATTAAGCAATAGGCAAGGATTGACTGTGCATGCACACGTATGCATCTATGTATCTATAACTGTGTCTAGGTACATTTTTTTGTACTCTGCTACTGATAGTGCTATGTCCTCTGTTACTATGGCTACAGTTAGCAGATTTTAAATAAATATCCTGGTGTGTATAACAGTATCACACCTATGACAAGCTGCACCACAGAGAACGGACACAGCCAAGCACTCTCTGGAAATTCCCCAGGAACTCAGAAATAGGCTTACACCTGCATCTACTTCAAATACTGAACAGAAAAAAAATATATAATCTTCTGCTCTTACAATTTCATAATAATGTTTTATAGGAAAATCAAGGACAAAAACAAAATCCTAGAGCTGGAAAGATCTCAGGGATATTTATACCAGGCCCCTCACTTTACAGATGTGGAAATAAAGGCCTAGAGTTTTTGTAACTTGCCCATGTTCACATAGGCAAGTTGGTAGCTGAAATGGGACTAACTCCCATCTCTTCTTGATTTTTGGGTTAGTGTTCTTTCCTCTATACCAGTGGTTTCCAATTTTTGTGATTGAGTACTCTCGATCGAAAAATACTGGGGGCACACCACGTATATATGTTTGCTTACTTATTTCTATGCATATAAAATATAAATATTCTTGCCTTAGAAAACATTCAGTCAATAGAAAAATTTTAAAGTATAAATTTGATTTAAAAAAAATAGAAGTGTTAATATTTTTCCCTATATTTCCATAGCTTATCTTTGTGGACTCCCTGCTTTGGAGACCATAACACCATCTCACACTGCCCACAACTCTGAGGTTGATTTGCTATTCCTGAATTTATTCACATAAAGGTTATGAAATCATCACAGTCCAGTTAAAAATAAAGCAAAAAAAAAAACTCATTAACGTTTACATAAAGTAAAATGCTAGTCCTTTATGTTTATAATCACCACATACTTTTGGAAAATTGTCCCAGATTCCCCAGGATAAATAAATTTGTTCATACTTATGTCAAGCATGGAATTTCTTAATGGCTACATTACTTTCTGAAGATATTCTCACAGACTATCAGCACGGTTCAGAAAAATGATGCATTGTCATTGCTGACTGTGCTCCCAGAGCCAGCATTGCCATCCCTATGTGTTCATGATTATTCTGCATTACTGGTCTCTCTATCTGTCTTTCCCACTGACTGTGACTATGGAAGGGGAGGGATGGTCTCAGTTATCTTTATATCCTTAGCAAGGATGTGTGAAGGTATCCATTGCCTGACACTGTTCAATAAACTTTGTTTATTGAACGAAGTGAAATCAAGATCCATTCTCCTGTAATCACACCCTAACTCAGTGATTCTCTACCCTAGTTTCACATCAGAATCTGCTGGAGAGGTATTAAAAATGGCCAGTGCAGAGGCAGGATTTCCAGTATAGTGGGACAAGTAGTTCATCATTTCTTCTCCCCCAAAAGCAATGATAAAATGTGACACATTGCCACATCAGAATCTGCTGGAGAGGTATTAAAAATGGCCAGTGCAGAGGCAGGATTTCCAGTATGGCGGGACAAGTAGTTCATCATTTCTTCTCCCCCAAAAGCAATGATAAAATGTGACACATTGTCAAAAATGACCCATTCAGGGCTCTGAAAATCAATCAAAGGCACACACTATACTGAGAAATGGTTATTTATAAAAAACCACTAAACTTCAGGTATGAGCAGTGGGAGTGTGCGTGGCATTCTTGCCTAGGCTTTGCCCATTGCCCACCCCCAGTTCAGTCCAGAAGGTAATTCTACCAAGGTGGGAAAAGGCATGGAAAGGATTTTTCCCTGGCAGAGGGGGCCGACTTGATTTGAAGCAGAGCATGACAAAACCCCACATCCAGCAGTACTGTGAATAAACACAGCAGTCTAGGTGGCAAATAAACAAGGAAAGATCAGCAGCTCAGCTAGCTTAAGGTTGCAATCATAGTTGGGGCAAGCAGCAGACTGGCAGATCAGCCAGAAATGGAACAGGGAGATCTGGGAAATAGCCTTCACAAGCTCTCCATACATACCTGTGCAGGAAAATATGGAAGGGGCCCAAGTTTTTCAGTGCCAGAAAGAGAGGAAAGAGAGAAAGGGCAGATTTGATAAAAAAATTAATCTGTGAATCCAAGATGCTCAACCAACCCAAGGAGGATACACACAAAGAGATACACACACCTAGATATATCATAATTAAACTTACTGAAAGCCAAAGCTAGGGAGAAATCTTGAAAGCAGCAAGAGTAGGGGCCAGCCCGGTGGCGCACTGCTACAGTGCGCCGCTTGGGAAGCGCGGCAGCGCTCCCACCGAGGGTTCGGATCCCACATACAGACCGGCCGCTCACTGGCTGAGCGAGGTGCAGGGGCAACACCAAGGGTTGCGATCCCGTTGCCGGTCCCAGACCAGTACGGGCGCGACACTGAGGGTTGCGATCCGTTGCTGGACACGAAAAAAGACCAAAAAAAAAAAAAAAAGAAAGCAGCAAGAGTAAAATGATTCACCACATACAGGGGACAAATAATACTATTAATGGCTGACTTCTCATCAGAAAAATACATCCCAGAAGGCACTGACATAACATATTTAAGTGCTGAAAAAAATGCCAATCAAGAATTCTATATTCAGTGAACTACCCTTCAAAACTGAAGGTGAAGTGAAGATATTCTCAGATAAAGACTGAAAGAATTCTTTGCTAGCAGACCTGCCTTACAAGAAATACTAAAGGAAGCCTGGCCAGATAGCTCAGTTGGTTACAGCATGGTACTGATAATACCAAGGTCCAGGGTTTGATCCCTGTACTAGCCAGCTGCCAAAAAAAAAGAAATTCTTTAAGCTTAAAGGAAATGATAAGGAAGTGATTGATACCAGACAGCAATTTGAATGCACAGACAAAAAATGGAAAGCACTGTAAAGTGAATAATTGGGTAAATATAAAAGACAGTATGTGTACACACACATATGTACAAAAGTGTACATATATTTATATATACACATATATATTTCTCTTCTCTTAAATTCTTTAGAAGACATAAGATTGAATAAAATACTTATCACACTGCATTTCTGGGTTTATAACATACATAGTTGTGGTATATATGTGTAGTACAGCACAAAGGAGAGGGGAAGAAATGAAGCTATATTACAGCAAAGTTTCTGCATTTTACTAGCATTAAGTTAGTATAAATCTTAAGTAATTAGTGATAAGTTATTATGTGCATTGTGATTCCTAAAGCAACCCCAAAGAATATAGTCAAGGAACAAAGGAATTAAAATGGTACACTAAAAATGCCTATCTAACACAAAACAGGGCAGTCAAGAAGGAGCAATGGAACAAAAGAGATATGAGATATATGATATACTGAAAAAAAAAATAACAAAAGTGGCAGTCATAAATCCAACTGTGGGGGAAAAAAGGATAATTTACTCAGGCTTCCTCAGTTCAGGTTTGGTTGGGGGTTGAGCAGCACATTCTTAATTCTCTGTAAACAAGTTGTGTGTGGGTGGAGTTAGTGCACATGTGCACCAAAGTATCTTTTTAGTTTTGTTGCTATTGTGTGTTCTTCAGTTTGTGAAACAGGCTAGCAGGCAGAGAGCTCATGTCAAAAAATAGAGCATGTTTACTCTGCTGGCAGCTGCTCAGTTTTTCTTTGGACTTTGCCGGTAGCAGTTGAGTTTCTGAGTTTCTCCTTTGGATTGTTTAGCTCCTAGGTGTGTGTGTGCTGAATAAAGACTATTCTTTCTTCAACTAAGGCTCCAAGGACCTTTTTGCCAGTTACCTAGCTCATAGACCTGCGTGTGAAGGGTTTGTGAATGGGCTCAAGGAGTCTGTGAGTACCAGACCCTAGCTCTAGCTCTACTCCAACCATACCAGTTATTTTATTAAATGTGAATAAAATAAAAATTCCAAGGAACAGGCAGAGGTTGTCAGTCTGGACAAAAAAAAAAAAAAAAACAGTTAATCCAATTATATGCTGCCAGAAAAGGCATGCTTTAAATTTAAAGACACATCTCTTTTAAAGTAAAAGGATGAAAATGATATACCACACAAATGGTAACCGTGAGAATCCGGGGCTATATTAATATCAAACAAAATATATTTTAAATCAAGAAATATTACTAGAGACAAAGAGGGACATTTCATAATAATAAAAGGGTAAATTCCTCAGAAAAATATGTTAATTATAAATGTATATGCACCTAACAGCAGAACCCTAACATACATGAAGCAAAAATGACAGAATTAAAAGCAGAGGGCTGAGCCTGTGGCGCACTCAGGAGAGTACGCTCCCACCACGGGTTCAGATCCTATATAGGGATGACCGGCGCGCTCACAGCGCTCACTGGCTGAGCGCGGTGTGGCCGGTCTCAAAAAGGACAAAAAAAAAAAAAAAAAAAAAAAAAAAAGAAGAAATAGAAAGTTGAAAAATAATAGTTGGAGACTTCAATACTCCACTGTCAATAACTGATAAAACAACTAGACAAAAAATCAGCAAGGATATAGGAGACTTGAATAACACTATTAATCAACTTGACCTAACTGATCTTTCTAGAATAATTCACCCAATGAAAACAAAGTAACTATTCTTTTCAACATTCTCAAGGAACATTCATATACTAATCCACAAAACAATCTCAATAAATTTAAAGGAACTGAAATCATAGAAAATATATTCCCTGACAATAGAAGAATTTAACAAGAATTTACAACAAAAAGAAATTTAGACAATCCTCAAATATCAGGAAATTAAATAACTTATTGGTCAAAAAAGAAATCATAAGGAAAATTAGAAAATATTCTGTACTACATGAAAGCAAAAACACACATATTAAAATTTATGAGATGCTGCTAAAGCAGTGTTTAGGGGGAATTTTGTAGCTTTAATTGTCCATATTAGAAAAAAGAGAGGTCTCAAATTAATAATTTAAGCTTCCACCATGAGAAGCTAGAAAAAAGATTAAACACAAAACAATCAGAAGGGATATATAATAAAGATAAGAGGGGAAATCAATTAAATAGAAAACAGAATGATAATAGATAAAATCAATATAACAGAAGTTAGTTAATTGGCAAAATCAAGAAAATTGACAATCCATTCACTAGCTTGATCTTGTAAAAAAGAAGACACAAATGATTAAAATCAAGAATGAAAAGAGAAACAACTACCAACCCAACAGAAATAGAGATTCACAAGAAAATAGGATGACTTTATGCCAACAAATTAGACAACCTAAATGAAATGGGAAAATTCCTACAAAAACCCAAATTACCAAAACTAATTCAAGACAAAATTAAAAATCTGAACAGACCAATAACAAGTAACGAAATTGAATTAGTAATTTAAAATTGACCCACAATGAAAAGCCCATGCCCGAATGGCTTCACAAAGAATTCTATCAAATATTTAAAGAAGAAACAATACCAATCATTTCCAAATTTTTTCAAAAATAGAGAAGAGAATACTTTCTAACTCATTTCATAAGGTCAGTATTACCTGATATCAAAGCCAAAGAAAGACATTACAATAAAAGAAAACTACAGACCAATATCTCTTATAAAGATAGATGCAAAAATCCTTCACAGAATGTTAACAAATGGAATCAGCAACATATAAAACATATAAAACCAAGTGAAGATTATCCCCAAAATGCAATGTTGATTTAACTCAATTAGTGTAACATACTATGTGATGGAGTTTGGATGTGTTGTCCCCTCCAAAACTCATGTGGAAATTTGATCCCTAGTGTGGCAGTGTTGGAAACTGTCTGAGTCATGGGGGTGGATCCTTCATGAAAGGCTTAATGCTTTCCCTGGGGGAGGGGGATTAATGAGTGAGATCTCGCTCTATTAGTTCCTGTGAGAGATGGTTGTTTATAGGACCCTGGCACCTCCTCTCTCTCCCTTGCTTCCTCTCTCTCTTGTTTTCTCTCACCATGTGATCTGCTTGTACCCGCCAGTTGCCTGCCACTTTCCACCATAAGCAGAAGCAGCCTGAGGCCTGTGCTAGATACAGCTGTCCTAGAATCATAAGCCAAATAAACCTCTCTTCTTTATAAATCATCCAGTCTCAGGTAGTTCTGTTATAGCAACAAAATGGACTAACACACCATAGTAATAGAATAAAGAACAAAAACCACATGATCATCTCAACAGATGCAGAAAAAGCATTTGACAAAATTTAACATTCATTGATATTAAGAACTCTCAACAGAACAGGAATAAAAGAGAATTTCCTCAAGTTGATAAAGGCCACTTATGAAAAATCTACAGCTAATATTTACTTAATGATAAAAAAACCAAATGCTTTCTTACTAAGATAAGAACAAAACAATGATATCTGCTATTGCCACTTAGATTCAACCCTGTACTAGAGGTCCTAGTCAAGGCAACTAGTGAAAAAAAAATTGGAAAGAAAAAACTCTACCTTTAGTTACAGATGATATAATTATGTATGTAGAAAATCCTAAGGAATCCACACAAACGCAAAAATTAGTACTAATAAATGAGTTCAGCAAGATCAAAGGATATAAACTCAAAAGACAAAAATCAATTATACTTTTGTACTAGTAATGAACAATCCAAAAATAAAATTAAGACAACTCGCTATTCACAATAGCATCAAAAATAATAAAATATTTAGAAATAACTTTAACAAAGTAGTACAACATGTATGCATTGAAAATTATAATACATTATTATGATAAGTGAAAGAAGATCTAAATACTGTAAATAAATATTCCATGTTCATGAACTGGATGACTCGACATTGTTAAGATGGCACATATTTCAAAATTGATCTACAGATTCAACATGGTCTCTATCAAAATCCTAGCAGACTTTTTTCTTTGTAGAAATTGACAAGATGATTCTAAAATTTATATGGTAATATGAAGGAACATAGACAAAAAAAAATTGTAAAAGGGGAACTAAGTTTGAGGACTTACATTCAACAATTTAAAAACTTTTAATAAAGCAACAGTAATTAAGACAGTGTGGTACTGGCATAGGGACAGACAGAACATATAGATTAATGGAACAGAATTGAGAGTACAAAAATAAATCCTTACATTTATGGTCAATTGATTTTTGATGAGAATATTAAGGAATTTAGTTGAGGAAAGAATAATCTTTTCAACAAATGGTGCTGGACAATTGTTTATCCATATGTGAAAGGATAAATTTAGAAGTTTATCAACATCATACACAAAAATTAATTTTAAATGGATATAGTTCTAAATACAGGAGCTAAAATGATAAAACTATTAGAAGAAAAGATAAGACAAACTCTAAGATGTTGACTTAGCAAAAGAGTTCTTAGCTATAACACAAAAAGCATAATTCAAGAGAAAAAAACGATAAATTGAACTTCATCAAAATTAAAAACTTCTCGTCTTTGAAAGACACTGTGAAGAGAATGAAAAGACAAGGCAGAGACTGAGAGAAAAATTTGTAAATATATCTGATATAAGACTTGTATACAAAATATTTAAATATTATGACAACTCAATAATAACAACAACAAAAAAATCCAGTTAAAACATGGCCAAAGATTTGAATAGGCATATCACCAATCAAGATATACAAATGGCTAATAAGCACATAAAAAATGGTCAGGACACAAATCAAAACCACAATGAGACTCCACTATGTACCCACTATCAGGGCTATAATAAAGAAGACAGGAAATAATACATGTTGTCAAGGTTGTAGATAAATTGGAATATTCATACATTGCCGAGGGATTGTAAAATGGTACAGCCATGGCAAAGATGTGGGTAGACTAGAATCCTCATACATTGCTGTGGGAATGTAAAATGGTAGAGCCACTTTGGAAAACAGTTGGGAGGTTTCTTATAAAGTTAAACATAAACTTAGCATACAACCTGCTGATATTTTTAAAAGTGCAGGAGAAAATTGACTTAATGCATTATTAAACAATCACCTTTCAGAGTGTGTTATATACAGTTGGGAGGTTTCTTATAAAGTTAAACATAAACTTAGCATACAACCTGCTGATATTTTTTAAAGTGCAGGAGAAAATTGACTTAATGCATTATTAAACAATCACCTTTCAGAGTGTGTTATACGTTATAATACCACTGAAAGCTTCACAGGTTTATTAACTTCTTGTAGCAATTTCATTTATTTAACAAAAAATTCATTGAGCATCTATTGTGTGCAAAATACTGTGCTAGACACTGCGAGTGAGATATGAAGACAAATTAAAAACCCTTGTTTTCTGAGAGCTTTATGATCTAGCAGGGGAGTAAATGTATTATGTCAATCAAAAAAGGAAGAATGGAAGAATACGAGGAAGGAAGGCAGATAAGCAGAAAGACCAGTGCAAACAAAATTTGAATTCACAGGCTTTTCAGTGAATTTCTGTCTGGGGTTATCAGGGAGTCCTTTATGGAAGAGCTTGATGTTGAAAATGGGTAGGACATCCCAGGATGACAGAGAGGTATGTGCAAAAGCTTAAAAACAAAAACTCTATTTTTATTGCTGACTTATCTATGTGCTGGCATTAGACTTTACTGAGTGGCCACGAAAGATCTGAACTCATTTTTATTATTCTATTTTCCTTTAAAACGGCTTCTTTGTATGTATTTACAGCCCAGTACTATTGCATATACCCAAAATGCTCAACTGTTTACCAGAGCAGAGAAAGAGGCAGTGGTTTTAATGAACTATGGGTCAGCTTCCTCTTGGTCTCTTGGCTATCTTTGCTCCAGTCAGCCACTCCTTCCTAGGCTTCTGGTATCTGAAGTTCCATCTCTTTCATCTTCAGGACCCAGTGCAGAGTCAGCTGGAGCTTGCATTCTCTTTTCTCCTTTCTACTTTGCTATTAGCCACATTTCCCCCTCCTGTGAAACTTGAAAGATAATACTTTTCTCTGGACTTTTGTGAAAAGGTAGTTTTGTGTCTACATTTGATTTAGAGCAGCTTTGTTTTGATACAGGCATCATGTTGGCCTAAACACTTTCTACTGACCTTTTGCTTCTCCTGTTTCCCAATCTGGACACTAATGGAGGTTTCAGGAGAACATCAAAGTTAGTGGACTAGCAGGAGACTAAAAAGAGTCCTTTTCCTACTAATACACTTTGAAGAAAAAGTTTCTTATAAGATCCAAACATGAATTTAGTTAGATCAACATCACCCTTGAAATACACTGACATGTAGTGTCATAATAAATAACCATAATTGGCTTATAATTTTTCTTTTTTGCATTATTTACCTTACACTTACCTCTTTTTTTCCCCCCTCTCCATTTTGCCCTCTTGGCCATAGAAATATCTAATTTTCAGGTTTTTTAAGACTACTTAAAAAGGGATGTAACCACAATTTTTTCCTATTCATTGCTCTATTTTTCCATGATTTAAATTTCCATGCTTAAGCAACATTTTACTATCATTTTCAGTAACTTTCCACGGCTAATGTATAGCCATGATCTAAAAGTAAATACCATGCAGGCCTGAACCACTTCTCAACATGAATGTAGAACAGTTATATGTTCTAGAAAGGATGGATGGGTACAATACTGAGAAATTTAAATCTCTTATGGTTCTTATCTTTATATATCCTTCATTTCTAACTATAAATTAATTTAACCAGATGTGATTATGGCCCATTGTTAAGCAGGAGTAAAAGAGTTTACTCCATATTTCCTAGACATTATAGTATACAAAACACTTGATAATAGTATCAGGATATGCCTTATGGAGTCTAAGCCTGTTTCTTTGTAGACTGAATTGTCCAGAGTTTTCATAATCAAAAGAATCTGGTCGAACCAGGTCAGCTAAATTATAGTGCCTTGGGAGATCTGGGATAAGTCACATTCACCTGTCCTGGAAAACATTATCATAAGACCATTTTACTTAGAAGCAGCCATAATGGCACCAGACAGCCATAAAATAATCTAGAATACTTATTATCCTTCCCCTAGATCGCTGCATGTAGGATGTAACCTAGTAACAATCCCAAATCTATGTCATGTACAACCAATAGAAAAAAGCCTGCTGAAGTAAGTAGGTGGAGTTGTCCTTCTCTCTCTCTCTTTTGACCCTTTCCCCTTCTTGTGATTACAAAATATTAAGCTCTGCTGGCTTTTTTTGGAACACATTTTCAAGGCTACCTGATCTATGTGTCTCCCTACTTGCAATCATCATATTGGCTCAATAAATCCTTGATATATGTATTTGGTCTCAGATGCTTTTTAGGTCAACAGTTCATAAAATTTAATTTTATTACCTTATTTATAAAGTAGCCCAGACACCCACATCCAACCCCACTTTGGGGATGGTCACGGGGGTTGACTAGGACTTGCCTGAAAGTTACCTTATTCATTTGAGGGGTTCCTGCTTTTTGGTTTTGTTTAGAAAGACTGACGTGGAAAAGCTCATGCCCGTTGCGGTGGCTCTCTTGGGCTTCCAAGTCGAGATCTCTGTAGAGAAGCTCAGTTACACCCCACTGCCCAGCCAGCAGGAAGGTGCCAAATTTGTGGAGGCCGAGGCCCTGTAAGGACAGAGCTAACATTTCTCCTCTGAGCCCAGGGGGGCGACCACTTTGTCCTTCCTCCACCTTGGATGACTTGTTCCATTCCACTCTGAACGGACATGCCTCCCTCCTCACAGCATGATTCACACACCAACGGAGGATTAATGCCATTCTGTGAGTATCTTGTATCATCTCCACTTGATTTAACCTAGGAGGCTAACAAATAATGTTTTCGACGTACAGTCAAGCACAGGAAGCAAAGAATAAACCATGTCTTTCTAGGCCTTGGTCTACGTATCTGTGAAAGGAGGAGCTTAAATTAGGTGAACTTTCGGTCCCTTTTTGCTTTAACATTCCATGATTCCATGGACCTATAAATTGCCAGTTATATAACACTGGTATTACCAAAAGTGAGACTCCTGGTTCTCTCTCCACAAACAAGCCCTGCGTGTATAGATGAGGGAGTGGGAGTAAGAGATTAGCACATGGTGAGGACCACTCTCTTTGGACTAAAGGTCAGGCTTTGGGATTCAGGACATAATACAGCTTCCTTTTAAAGAAGTAACTCTGCTCTTCTGCTTTCAGTAGATCGTCCTCTGACTTTCCACCGCCTCAGAAGCAATGTTGATATTCTTGGACTCATTTGTTGATGCTTAAACACTAGAAGACAAATCCAAAAGTGTTTCATTGATTCTTGTTACCCAGGAACTATGGGGCTTCTTTCTTAAATATAATAATTAAAATTTTATTTAAAGAACAGGCTATATAACTGTTTCTAGAGGGAAAAAGGTTAGAATACAAAACCTTGACATAGCAGCTGCTTTCCGAGCGAACTTCATTTCCCATAGCAGTCTACTGGCTCAATATATACATATATATTTTGTAATTTTATTTAAAGAACAGGCTATATAACTGTTTCTAGAGGGAAAAAGGTTAGAATACAAAACCCTGACATATCAGCTGCTTTCCGAGCGAACTTCATTTCCCATAGCAGTCTACTGGCTCAATATATACATATATATTTTGTAGTTCAGATTCAGTCACTTCAATCTACAGATGAGCATATAATGATGGTTATTTCGAGGTATTTACTAAACACCATAAAAACACTAACAGTGGAATAAGGTGTTTCTTAAACACCACGTGGAAACTTAGACCTCACAACATGAGGGACAATCACTTTCCTCATTTTACAGATGAAGAAGCTGAGAGGTTAACTAGCTTCTCCAAAGTCACAAGCCTAACTGCAGGCAAGCACAGGCCTGTTTGACCCCAAAGACTATCCACATCCCCTTACGTTATAATGTCTAGAAATGGATATGTAGAAAACCGACATGAATCAGATACTAATAGCTAAAGTTCAGGGCACAAAAATGTCCACAGGGCAGTAGATTTCTTTGGTAAAACCTTTTGAAACCATATGGGGATGGGAAATGGAACAGGTTTTCGGGTTCCCCTCAGTCTGTGCTGTGTTTAGTGGTCTCTGTTGTTAGCACTGGTATCTTCTGTCTGAATTAGAGCTGGTTTGAATGTTAGCATGGCCTTCATAAACTCTGTTAGTTTCAAAAGGGGTAATTATCTGGGCAATACCCAAGGGAAGTTGATCAGTGTGACATGAGTGTAGGTGAGGGGCATGATTTAAAGTTAGGGTGCCCTGGGAAAGTCACTCAAGCCACAGTGTTCTCATCACCAAACTGGTCTGGCTTAGAACTGGTAATTACCTGGTAATCTCTATGTATGATTCTAAATGGTGGGTGAAAGAGTCTGTAAGGGCCCAGGTTTGGCACTCATGAACTCTCCACAGGTTTTCCTTCTTAGAATTTGTACCCGGGCCGACCCTGTGGCTCACTCGGGAGAGTGCGGCGCTGGGAGCGCAGCAGCGCTCCAGTGCCAAGGCTGCGGGTTCGGATCCTATATAGGGATGCCTGGTGCGCTCACTGGCTGAGCGCGGTGCCAGCGACACCAAGCCAAGGGTTACAATCCCCTTATCGGTCACCAAAAAAATAAAATAAAAAAGAATTTGTGCCCTTCCATCTATTGTTCCCTGCTCTAAATCTTGGTTATTTTGGTGCCTAATGGCTTCTCCACAAGAAAAGTAAATAAAAGGAAGCATAATGAAAAACAATATATTGATTCTTCAAGAAAAACCTAGTGGCAGTGTGGTCGAGGGGAGTTGCTAAGTGGCATCAGGTACTCATGGAAAGTGCAGGGACTCGGGTGGGATGGGGGTTCAAGTCACTACTCTGTCACTTGTTAGGGTAATGAAGAAAATTGTTTAATCTCCTTGGTCTCAAATCTTCTCATCTGTAAAACTAGGATAATAATCTTTACTTCTCAAGGCTGTTGTAAAGACTCAGTGGAATATAGGATGCCATGCTGAATTGCATCATATGGGCTGAATTTTAATCTGTTTAGAATAAGACAACTAGGGCCGGCCCGGTGGCGCACTCGGTAGAGTGCGGCGCTTGGGAGTGCGGCGGCGCTCCCGCCGAGGGTTCGGATCCCATATAGAGACCGGTCCGCTCACTGGTTGAGCGCGGTGCGGGCGCGACACCGAGGGTTGCGATCCCGTTACCGGTTACGAAAAAAGACAAAAAGGAAAAAAAAAAAAAGAATAAGACAATTAAATGTCTCCCACTATGGAGGGCTAAGGGACAATTCTAAATCCTTCCATCATCCTAGAACTTTGCCGTGTTATTCTCTGGTTTTGAAAGTTATTAACTCTTACTTATCAAGCATAACAAAATATTAGTATTTCTATCTTAATGTGTGATCCGGCCTCCTCATAAGAATGGAAGGTACCCTGCTTCCACAATACCACATTCTCTGTAAACATTTGCCTCATTTCATCCTAAGTCCTTATATTATCGGCATGGGAAAGGGGTCCTCAGGTCACACGCTGGACTGTTTGATATTTATATGTAGATTTTCTAGAGCCGTGGTTCTGACCTATGTTGAGTCATATACTTCTCTGAGAATCTGATGAAAGCTACAGTCCCTCTCTCCAGGAAAATTCTCATTCACACGTAATTCTGCACGTAATTTTAGATCATCCAAGACTATTGAAATCCATTCATGGACAGAGGTTAAGAACCCTTGCTGTAGTGGATTGAATTATGTCCCCTCAAAACTCACTGAATATTGAGTTGTATCCCCCAAGTTTTATGTGTTAGAAACTTGGCTCCCACTGTGACTGTTAAGAGGGTGGGAAATCCTATTATGGCAATTGAAAGGTGGAGCCTTGAAGAGGTCATTGGATTGTAGGACCATGAAGTAGTGAATGGATTAAAAATGGTGGTCAGGGGCGTGGTTCTGAGGGCTTGAAAAGAAGACAGAGTCTCTCTGCTCTCTCTGCTTCCACCATCTTGCAATGTGAGACGCCTGGGTCACTGTCACCA
>NW_007728170.1:296997-297849 GCF_000696425.1 Galeopterus variegatus | reverse complement strand
GTCACCACCACCAGATGGACTTTGCACTTCCCAGCCTCAGAAACTGTAAGCAATAAATTTCTTTTTCTTTATAAATCATCCAGATTCAGTTATTTTGTTATAAGCAGCAGAAACGGACTAATACACTTGCCTAATGGTTGTAAAGTGGTCAGGAGTACCATTTTCCTTAAATCCCTGGTGTTTGTTGATTATTAATATAAAACAATAATCTTGTTAGTCCAAGAGGTTTTGAACTTTCTCTACTTCAGATTTTTTTTTCCTACTGTGACAAACAGTAAAGGCATTTAGAATAAGCCTTCCAGAATTTATTTTATAACCCATGGCTCAGAATACAATCGGTAACCAATCTAAGCTGCAACCACTTTGACACTGAACACGCCATTGTTCCTAAGACTCACTAAGGTCAGCCAAGCGCTGAGCACATATAAGTCTCCGTAGTTTCCATTTTAACACTGGACATCTAACTACAAAGCAGAGGCTAAAAATAGACCAAGCACAGTGCTCACAGTCCAGAGAGGTGTGTTTCCAACCACAGGAGTTTTAATCAACAACACGGTTCACAATCCAGAGAGAGATTTTTCATTAGCAGGAAAAAGTTGTTTCATTTTGAACAAGCTAAAATACAGTCTAAAGGAATTATAAAGACTTTGAAGTGTTCAAAGAATATTATCTGCACCTGTTAGTTCTAGGTCTAAAAAAAGAAAGACTAAAATATTTCCATGATTACATTGGCTCTCTTTGTTTTTTACATTACATTGTACAAAGCAAAAAATGTTGGCATTTTCATCCCCCTCTTGTTTCTAGGTCAGCAAGTTTCTACCAAGAAGTTTGAGTTGTTCAAACATAGCAAGC
>NW_007728170.1:292684-295363 GCF_000696425.1 Galeopterus variegatus | reverse complement strand
AAAAAAAAAAAGAAGAACTTGTCTAAAATTAAAATAATTTAACAAAATTTAGCAACAGAGCTGAAGAAATAAAGATCATCTAAAAATACAAATTCATAAAACTATAGATTCTACAGTATTGGGGAAGTGAAATAAATACATAAGGAGTAACATTAACAAAAGCACGATAATGGAAATACCCATCTTCTATAAACCTCGCACAGGCAGTCTGGGAAAATGGATATTTAAAATGTAATCCTCCTCTATTACAAGATAGCTGCTTTCCTAAATGAGGTCTTTAAACGTACTTATGGGACATTTTTCAGGGGAACAAAATGATGCTGTCACATACACATGGTGTTAATTCCGTCAAAATATTATATTTTATTTATTTATTTATTTTTGGCATCTGGCTGGCACTGAGATCCAATGCCAGTGTTACCCTAACCTTGGTGTTACCAGCACTATGCTCTCCCAACCATCTAAATTTTCTTTGGAAGGCAGTTCATTGGAAGCAAGTACTAAAAGAAATGAATTCACCTCAGTGACAATATTTCCATATTTGCAGCCAGCGCAAGATCCTTTTGAATATCCCACGGCAGAACATGACCTATGAAAGTGAGTGCAAAATGATCCTGTTCCATTTTAAATGGAATTTCAGAACGTGGCCATCATACATTCCAGGTAAACCCCAGCAGACTCTGGCTATTCCTAAACTTAGCAGACGTTCCCAGGTCACCGTCACTGACAAGATGACAGCCATAGATCAGGCGCTGTTCAAACCTAAGAGGGATTTGGGAATTTCTGCCTTCAGAAACCTTCCTCCCTTCTATTCATACAAATCACTCTATTATTTTTTCAATAACTTTTTCGATTTCCAGAGATAAACACCTTTTCCAGTTTCCCTAACAAATATTTTTTAGAGTTAAATTTTCTAAGACTTAAAATTATATTAGGTTTCTAATAAAAAAAATGCAGCCTATGCCAGATGCTTTGAAGAAGAGGTCTAGAGGCAGCACATGGTTATTTACCACATAGCCCAGAAATGTCTACATTCTGAAGGTCAGCAATTCTTTCTGTGGACTATAGATAGCTTTTTCATAAAAATCACATATATCTTGCAAGTGTTTTTAAATCCCCATAAAAAATATTTCATTTTGAATATTGAGAAATTAAAAATTGCCTTGGAATGAGAAATAAATATCTGCCCAACATTTATTATGCTGGGACGACAGACACAGATAATAGACACAGATAATACCCAACTGCAAAGTTAACGGTAAACAACATTTCTCCCAGGGACACTGCTGCTGTCAAGTGTCATAGTAACCTCCTTGTTTGAGTGACTACAGACTCACCGAGAAACTTTCTTCTCTAACATCAAAGACTATCAGAAAGTTTGCTGTTTGAAATTATATCAGTGAGAATGAAATATCTCACTCCTGCCTGGAGGATCCAATTGCCTGCTGACACAGAGAAGCAGCTGGATGCACACCCCAGAAGAAGAGCTTCAGATAAACGGTTTCTGGATTCAACAGTACACACTGATCTTAACTTTACTGTTTCCAAGGAAACAGGACCTTGGCTTTGCTCTGCAGATCAGAACTCCATCTAACCTCCACCCTTCCTAGAATCCTAAAGTAACTCTTTTCCTTTAGTGTCTAGTCTCCCTCATTGCATTGGGTCGATAAAACTAATTTTGTTGGAATACAGGTTTGTTCCTATTATTTTTAGGCTGACTGAGATAAGACTATGTTTTTATAAAATGCTCCAGCTAAAGAAAATTGTTGCTGCTTGAATAATAGCTTGGAATTTTAAGTACTGGTTTTCAGATATTGAAGAAATAGAACACATCTCTGCTGTGACCTGTGAATTTTAAATTCTATACTGGCTTCTCATCTAAGCAGAAACATTCTGAGAATGAGGAAACCTGCTGCGAGCATTGAAATGATATTTCCTGGCTCTGCTGCTGCTAAAGTAACCTGTGGCAAAACATCCCTGCTTCTAGAAATAACACAGTTGGCAATTCAAGGAAAACTTTCCAGCATGACTATGAAGCTCTTTGCAAATCTCAAAGAGACAGACAATAAAGGGAAATAGGTAGATACAGGTCTCAGGTCTCCAAAAATATGGTCTGTCTTCACACCCAGTTTCAATGTAGGGCTGCCATATGTAAGGAGAAAAGAGAAAGTGATTTGGGTTATTCAGAGTGTCTTCCCCAAGGTTGGAAGACCAATTTTGACATACCCGTGGGAGTAACCGTAATCGTAGGCTGAGACTGCCTTCTGGCTGACTTCAGACCCGTGGGAGTGCTGTGCGGTCCCGAGACTGTAGGCCTGAGAGGCCTGCTGCTGGGAGGAGGAGGTGGCTGCCTGACTAAAGGCCTCTGACTCCTGGCGGTGTGCCGCAGAGGAGCGGCTGCTGTAGGCCGTGGAGCCATGGGTGTAGACGGCAGAACGTTTCTTCTCCCGCTGGTACTGGCTCATGGTGGTACGGAGGTCCCTGTTGCGGTAGCTGAGATCATAGTGCTGGTGGGACCTCTGATAAAAAGGCAAAGACATCGTGTACCCCTGGAGGGAAACAGGCAACCTACAAGAAAACAGCAATTTTTGAGTGAATTATTAAGGGACCAATTCCATTGAAGGAGTCATCTAAACCAATGTGGAAAAATGAATACTCTTATCAGTTCCAAAGAGTGAA
>NW_007728170.1:289916-292211 GCF_000696425.1 Galeopterus variegatus | reverse complement strand
CCCTGTTGCGGTAGCTGAGATCATAGTGCTGGTGGGACCTCTGATAAAAAGGCAAAGACATTGTGTACCCCTGGAGGGAAACAGGCAACCTACAAGAAAACAGCAATTTTTGAGTGAATTATTAAGGGACCAATTCCACTGAAGGAGTCATCTAAACCAATGTGGAAAAATGAATACTCTTATCAGTTCCAAAGAGTGAATGGAAAATGATGTGAAGTTTAGCTTAGCTGGTTATTCAATAAACTCCCAACTTCATAGCCCAGATGTTTCCTTCCTATCATTGGGGAAGGAAAATAAAAACTACTTTTTTTTTTATCTAGGAGGTCTTCACAAAAATTGCTGTGGCCATTGTGTTTTTTCCTCAGACGCTTTATAATACATATTTCTAATTTTCTGGCATGTCATTCTGATAGGGGTTCGTTTAGGAGAATGTGTAATGATGGAGAGTAATATGGTGTTCATTCCACGAATAATGAGTGAGCACCTACTATGTGCCTGGAACTATTCCAGCACAGGAAATACAGTGGTGAACAAAACAAAACTTCTGCTCTAATGACCTTGTATAAAACCACACATTCTACTGCAGGAGACAGACAATAGAGAAAACAAATAGTAAAGAATGTTCTAAATGCTATAGAGAAAAATAAAGCAGGAAAAATGGTTGGATGCAATTTTAAACAGCCTCATCAGGAATGGTGTCACTGGAAAGTGACACTGGAGCATAAGAATATCTGGGGGTAGAGTGTTCCAGATGGAAGACAGTGTAAAGGCCCTGAGGAATAGCAAATTGGCTAGCAAGGCTGTGGGGGTTGGGAGAGGGAGAGGTATAGGAGATGATGTCAGAGAGGGGAGGGGCAGATAGTGCAGGGTCCTATAGGCAGCAGTAAGGACTTTGGCTTTTATTCTAAAAGGGCTGAGAAGCCGTTTGAAGGCTCTGAGCTGACAATCGCTCTTGTTGACATCTGAAGAATAGATGTTGACGGACAAGAGTGAAAGTGAGAAGATCAAGTAGAAGCCTGTTATGGGCTGAGCTGCATACCCCCCAAAATTCAAATGCTGAAGTCCTAACCTCCAGTACCTCAGAATGTGACTTTATTTGGAGATCGGGTCCTTAAAGAGGAAATTAAGTTAAAATTAGATCATTAGGTTGGATGCTAATCCAATTTAACCTGAGTCCCTACAAGAAAAAGAAATCAAGACACAGACATGTACATATAACAGAAAGAATACCATGCAAAGACACAGGGAGAAGACAGCCATCTAGTAGCCAAGGAGAGGCCTCAGAAGAAAACAACCCTGCCAATACCCTGATCTCAGATTTCTAGCCTTCAGAATTGTAAGGAAATAAGTTGTTTAAGCCACCAGTCTGCAGTACTTTGTTATGGTGGGCCTAACAAATGAATTGCAAAGTCCACTGCAATGGTCCAGGCTAGAGATGATATTGATAACTGTGGAAGTATAAGAAATGGTCAGACTCTGTGTAGATTTTGAAGATAGAACCAATAGCGTTTTTCTGAAAGTCCCGAATTACGGTGTGAAAGAAAGAGAGGAATGAAAGATGACTCCAAGGTTTTTGCTTGAGCGACTGGAAGACTGAAGTTGCTATTAACTCAGATGGAGAGGATTGGGAGAAAGCATCAGTTCAGGATGGAAGAAGAGGAGACTGGCTTGAGATGTCCTACAGCTGAGACGCCTGCTAGATCTCCAAGTGAAGACGTTAAGTAGGAAGCTGGATATGTGACTCTGGAGTACAGGGGAAAGGGCCGGGATGGAGATCTACATTTGGGAGTCAACAGCATATAGGTGATAATGAAAGCCAAGCGAATAGATGAGAATGCTTGTAAATGAAAAAGAAAAGTCTAGAACTGAACCCTGGAGTATGCTAATGTGATATACGAGCTCTCTCAAATCTCACAAACACTTCAAAAAGGTATAGTCTCAAGCCAGAAAAAAATGGTTCGCTTCATTAGGAATATGAAGGCTTGTAGTCTTTCTACATTAACAAGTAAGAGAGTTAGTCCCCAGTGTGGCAGCTGGCATCGTGAACTTGAGCTTATAGTTCTACTGAAAGTCAAAGATACATTTGCTTAGCATAGGGAGGGGAGACTTCACAATGGATTAATTTTCTTAAATAATCTGCCCACTGACAGGAGGCCTGTCAGCCACATTGACAACCTTGGATAAAGTAATAGCTTTATGAAAGCCCTCCCCCCCCCCATTTTTTAAATGCCTTGTGCATAATCTGAAATGTTATATTTCGGTTTTACAAGTAAACTAGTTTTGAAGTATTCAGTA
>NW_007728170.1:250129-289396 GCF_000696425.1 Galeopterus variegatus | reverse complement strand
AAAGCCCCCCCCCCCCATTTTTTAAATGCCTTGTGCATAATCTGAAATGTTATATTTCGGTTTTACAAGTAAACTAGTTTTGAAGTATTCAGTAACTTCCAAACCTTGTTTTTTTTAAAAAAAAAAAAATTCTAAATGAGGGATAAATCCTTCTAAACTTGCTATATTTTTTGTCATTTAAAACTACTTTTTATTTAAACTATTTGGAAAGTCAGCATGTATTGCCTAGAGAAGAAAACCCAGCAAACTTCACTCCAGAAATATTTATCTTACGGCTCATGGAAGATATCAGTCTATGTGGCATTTTCTAAGAGAAAAAAATGGCTACTAGCAAGCAACTTTGCTTCAATCCTTAAATAGATTGCTATTTTCTGTTATAAATTATACAGAATAATTATCATATGTAACAATTAATTATTAGATGAATTTTGATAAAATAAAAGGGTTAGAATTTATTAATATAGAATTATATTGCTAGGCAGTTATAAAGATATAGATAAGTTTCTGTAGTGATACATGCTACATTGTAACATGGCAAATGTTGTTTGAATGATTTCCAAATAAATAATAAAGGACTGTGCTATGTATTATGTTATGAGCTAAATTCATAACCAGATGATTTGAAATTCTGTTATTTTCACAAAAAATCTTTAAGTTTAAAACCCTAATTCTATTTTCTACTCTATTTCTATTTTCCTCAAATATATTTATTTTTAATAATACTTAATATTCCACTCATACAGATAGTGTATTACAAGTAAACAGTGTTGGCTTTAAGTCAGCAGAGCTCATTGCCACAGCTCTGACCTCTGGAACGAAGGTACAACTACCCCCTCTTCATCAAGTAAGCAAGGATTAGCCCCAGCACATGACAGCTAGAGTATGTTTGGAGAAAAGATGGTTTTGTTTTCTTCTGCTCTTTTAAGACCTAAATGTTCTTTCTGAAAATAACTTGGGAATTTAGGAAGATATACAAACTCCATAGCTGTAATTATCATATGATACTTTTGTACAGGCATTAGAGGCCAAAAGCTGATGAAAATTATTCAGAGAAAGTATTAACTTTAGGATCATAATGTGAGTGTCTATGTTGCCTCTGAATTTTTACTTAACCATTTTTAGGTTAGGAATATTATAATGCATGCTTACATCTATCCACATTACATTGTCAGAGCAAAATGGCTGAATTGTAAATTAGTGACTTCAGAGTTAATTTTGCTTCCTTTTGGTCTAATTTGTAATAAAGGGGCATCATATGGCATAGAGAGAAATAAAAACGCAGGATTTTCTATCACCTCATCCATTTCAGATTTCAACCAACCCACACTTGGCAAGAATTCTTAACTCACACTTACAGTTCAATCTGAGACAAATATAATCTCTTTATAGTTCCAGGAACAGTAGCTCAGTTTAAAAAGAATACAGTGATCTGAGAGAATAGCTGTGCCAGCCCAAATGGCACACTGCTGTTCTGGTCTCCCTCCCTGGAGCTTCACTTTCCTATTTCTCTGCTATTCTGACATCTCTTTGAGAAAACTGCTGAACTCAGAAGTTTAGAAAGAAACCATACACACCACAGTGCTGTTAAGTGCATAAACTATCAAGTGCATTCTTCTGCCTTAGTGTTGCACTTACCAGTTTCCAAAGGAGTAATGGTGGTGGGAATGTTCCGATGCGGCTGAAGAGCTGGATGAGAGAATGAAAACTATACCTAGGTTGAATCCAAGAAAAAGTTAAGAGGCAGGGCTAAAGACAGGACCCTGGGGCCAGTTCAAAAATAATGCATGTGGTCAGGCAGCAGAATGTCAGGGCCACACAGCCAGCCTTTTATGGCCAAGAAGGCAGATAAATATAGCAGCAAACGGGGAGGGTAGCCCCAAACCAGGAGTTAATGCCAGGCAATGAGTATGGCCTGATTAAACCAAACACAGGATTTTTACTTGGCTATAAAAACTATTTTCAATATCACTTTATTGCTAGATATTTACAAGTGTAATGGAAAGAGTGGTTTGTGTTGAGAGCTAAAAATAGGTGTAATCTGATTCTCAAAATGGACTTCTTGGAATTTTAATGCCAAGATATAGTTCTGGGTGTGCTGCTCATAACACATGTACAATACATTTAAAGATACAAAGTAAAAAGAACTTGAGGCTAACTAGAGGCAAAACAAGTCAGAAACGGGTTACACATGGTGGCAGTTTTGTCTGACAAAACAGTCACCGTTTCTCCCATTTCAGGAAAAATTTACAATGTCAGTCACAATTTCAAATCTGAATATTTGATCCCCTGATCATTAAAGTCTTTTGAGAAGCAACTCAATGTTTTATCTCTTTTAACTCAGAGTAGGGTCAGTCTATTTATTTATTTATTTATTTATTTATTTACATCAACTGAATAAAGATCACCCATCTATCAAAATATCGAACAGACTCAATTTTATAATATACTTTGTAATTACTTTCTTGATAATAACACTGTTGAGGACCTAACAAGTGTCAAGCACTGGGATAGGCCTTTTATATACATGATCCCACTGAATTCTTATAATTCCCTGTAAGGTATGTATCCTTAGCTTCATTATATAGCTGAGGAATCCAAGGCTTCAAGAGGTGAAGGCATTTGCCAAAGATCACACAGCTAGTAGATGACATAAATGCAATTCATTCAGAGATATCTGGATTCCATAGCCCATGTACTTGTCATCATGCATTGCTGTATCCTCCAGGGACACTTCATTGATAAGAAAGTAGACATTCTGAAATGGTCTTTAAAGTGCAACATAGGTCTCCACGCATAACAGAGTGTCAGCTTCTGAGCTACCCAAAGTAGACAACAGAATGTATTCCACTTAGTTCTGATCCAGTTCCCTGGTAAAATTCAACCTGTCATTTCTTCATCTACATATACCTCCTGTTAGTGTGCACATGGACATTTAGCTTTCTGGAGTTCATAGGAGAATTTTCCAACCTTTATGTTCCCCAAACATCCACTTGTTCTCTAAACATCTTCTATGATCTGAACGTTTGTTCCCTCCCAAGCTCATGTGGAAGCTTGATCCCCATGTGGCAGTGTTGAAAGGTGGGGCCTTTAAGAGGTGATTGGATAGTGAGGATTATGCTCTCACGAATGGATTAACCCATTCATTGAGTAATGGTTAATAACTTAATGGGTTATCATGGGTGTGGACAGATGCGTAATAACTTCGTATAGCATACATTATACGAAGTTATTATAGCTGAGGAATCCAAGGCTTCAAGAGGTGAAGGCATTTGCCAAAGATCACACAGCTAGTAGATGACATAAATGCAATTCATTCAGAGATATCTGGATTCCATAGCCCATGTACTTGTCATCATGCATTGCTGTATCCTCCAGGGACTCTTCATTGATAAGAAAGTAGACATTCTGAAATGGTCTTTAAAGTGCAACATAGGTCTCCACGCATAACAGAGGGTCAGCTTCTGAGCTACCCAAAGTAGACAACAGAATGTATTCCACTTAGTTCTGATCCAGTTCCCTGGTAAAATTCAACCTGTCATTTCTTCATCTACATATACCTCCTGTTAGTGTGCACATGGACATTTAGCTTTCTGGAGTTCATAGGAGAATTTTCCAACCTTTATGTTCCCCAAACATCCACTTGTTCTCTAAACATCTTCTATGATCTGAACGTTTGTTCCCTCCCAAGCTCATGTGGAAGCTTGATCCCCATGTGGCAGTGTTGAAAGGTGGGGCCTTTAAGAGGTGATTGGATAGTGAGGATTATGCTCTCACGAATGGATTAACCCATTCATTGAGTAATGGTTAATAACTTATGGGTTATCATGGGTGTGGACAGATGGCTTTATAAGGAGAACAAGTGAGCACGTTAGCAAGCAGTCTTGCCATTCTTGCCATGTGATAACCTGCATTGCCTAGAGACTTTGTAAAGTCCCCACTAAGAAGAAGGCCCTCACCAGATGCAGCCCTGGACCTTGGGCTTCCCAACCTCCAAAAACTGTGAGAAATACATTTTTTTTTTTTTTTGTCTTTTTCCGTGTCCGGCAACGGATCGCAACCCTCAGTGTTGCCCCCGTACCGGACCGGGACCTCAGTGTTGCTCCCGCACCTCAGTGTTGCTCCCGCGCCTCGCTCAGCCAGTGAGCGGGAACCGGTCCATATGTGGGATCCGAACCCTCGGCGGGAGCGCCGCCACACTTCCCAAGCAGTGCACCACCGGGCCGGCCCCAAGAAATACATTTTAAAAAAAATAAATTACCCAGTTTCAGGTATTCTGTTATCGGCAACAGAAAATGGACTAATATGACATCCAATACGGAATGCAGTGATTCTTCTCAAGGTTAATTCACCAGCCACTGGATGGTTCCCAGTGAGCTGTTTCTCTAGAGAAAATGGTAAGTTGCTTCATATCTTCTCAAAGCAGGAAAGAGAAAAATAAGCAAAAATAAGAGATAGAAATCATCATAATACTAGCTAATATTTAATACTATTTGCTATATGCAAGATGTTAATGCTAAATGCATTACATATCTTATTTGATCATCACACACATTAAAAACATCATATAGATTAAGAAACTGAAATTTAGAAAAATTAATTTTCTTAAAGTTATACAACTAGAACGTGACAGAGGATTCAAACCCAGGTCTCTTTCACACTGAGCCCAGCCTCATATTATCATACTGTGCTAACTCTCAACCATTGAACTGTGTGTGTGTGTGTGTGTGTGTGTGTGTGTGTGCGCGCGCAGATCAAGAGTACCATGTGCCAATAATGTCTATTAAAAGGAAGAACTGTATGGAAGAAGTTTCATGTAGCGCGCAGATCAAGAGTACCATGTGCCAATAATGTCTATTAAAAGGAAGAACTGTATGGAAGAAGTTTCATGTATGTTTTTTATGTAACAGAGAACAATTTATTAGATCAAAATATATTGACTACAAGTATAAATACATTGAAATATTTACTGAACTTTGATCCCTCTTAAAAATGCAAAATGAGGGGGCCAGCCCGGTGGCGCACTGGATGGTGCGCCGCTTGGGAAGCACGGCGGAGCTCCCGCCCGAGGGTTCGGATCCTACATACAGACCGGTTCCCGCTCACTGGCTGAGTGAGGCACGGGAGCAACACCGAGGGTTGCAATCCCGTTGCCGGTCCCCGGTCCGGTACGGGGGCAACACTGAGGGTTGCGATCCGTTGCCGGACACGGAAAAAGACAAAAAAAAAAAAATGCAAAATGAGAGAAGTCGCACATACTGTGGAAAAACTAAAATATCATTTATTCATTGATGCTCAGGATCCCAATGAAAGCCAAAATTTATTCTAAACAAATATACAATAAGACTGGACAAGAGACGTATGAGCTAGACCCAGCCTAGTCTCTTAAGCAGTCTTTCTGCTGTAACATTGTCTGGATTCAGCCTTTTCTAACATCATATTTATCCAAAAATACCTAGCTAGCCAGATTATAAATTATGTACAGTGATGAACTGGGTAATAAAACTAAAATTAAAGAAGAAAAATTTAGTTGGGCTCATACAAATCAATTACTGTGATTTAATCATTATTCTCTTACAGATGTGTAATCATTCTATCAGTACTCTTATTAACTCATAATTTCCTTACAGATGTGTAATTATTCTGAAAACTTAAAGGAGTGCTAATCAGCTATTAATTTTGAATTTCCTAGAAAACCATCTAATGCAAATACTTATCAAAAGGCACATAACTATAAAAGTCTGCAAACTTCAGAAAATATTTCTTTCCGGAATTACAGTTAGTTTTTTTTTTAAAAAAGTACTTTTAAAGTAGATACAGTCATCCCTCCGTATCCATTGGGGATTGATTCTAAGACCCCTCTAGGATACCTAAATCTATGGATGCTCAAATCCCTGGCTTAGTATTTGCATATAACCTACGCACATCCTCCTGTATACTTTAACTTATCTCTAGATTACTTATAATACTTAATACAATGTAAAAGCTATGTAAATAGTTGTTATAATTCATTGTTTTTATTTGTACTTTTTATTATTTTATTTTTATTTTTTATTGTTTTTGTTTTTCAATATTTTTGATTTGCAGTTGGTTGAATCTGCAGATGTGGAACCCACAGATATAGAGGGCCAACTGTACATTCTTTTCAAACAAACTGTAAGGGCACTGATATTTTTTTAAGTGTGAAGTGATGAGTTTAACAGTAGTGTATGCTAAATGACAAAATTAATGTTTCAATTATATTTAGCCACCAAGCAATTTTCCAGCTCATTTTTGTTTTATAGTAGAAGACTGAGTAGTTATTAGCAAATCATTATTCTACACGAGGGAATAAACAAAACAAATCATCTTTAAAACTGAAATATAAAGAAAACGAACAAACAGAAACTAAACTCCAACTGAAATCAAGAAAGTTTTTTCTTAAGTTGCTAGTTTTAGTTAACAAATAAAACCCGAGCATCTACAATACGGAAAAAGAAAGGCCTGCAGATATTCAATTCCATTCATAAAGCAGTCATCGAAAACCTACTAATGAGTCTGGCGTTGTGCTCTGCCCTAGTGTACAGAAGTGGCTAACTCATGCCTTCAAAGTAGCCACCGTGTAGCTGAGTAGACAAAGATTATGTGAGAATATTTTGTTACAATGTGAGAGGTGAAATGATGAATACAGCACAGAAAGGAGATGTGATTAGTTATATCTGTTCAAAGCAAACAAAAAGAATTCCCTCCGTTAAAAGACAGGAATTAAAGGAGCAAATCTGATGATATTATTGCCCACCTATTATTTCACCTCTCTGAAGTTCCATTTTCTCATGTATAAAATAAAGGGTTTGAGCTAGGTGATCTCTAAGGGGCTTTCCCGCTCTAATAACCTGTGCTATCAAATCCAAAAAGTGACTGTTCTATCCTTAACTCGCTCATAAGCCGATTAGCAGCATTTTACGTGAAGTAGTTTGGGGGGGGGGGGAATAAAATAAATCCACCTTGATCCAAACAGTCTGCCTCTACCTGAAATGCTACAGTAACCCAGGCACTAGTACTGAGGACAGAGTTAGGGCTGCGGCTCTGGATGAGAAAAGTTGTGCTCAAGCATTGCGTCCTCTCCCGCCTAAACCTCAGATGGCTCCGCATTGCCCTCTCTTCCCCAGTGCCCTTCTCAGCGCGTAGATCTTCCCCACCTGACCAGCACAGCCCTCCTGCTCCACCCCTCTGCACCTCCCTGCTTGCCTCCTGAGTTCCAGCCACAGGTAGCTCCTTGCACGTCCTCAAACTCCAGCGCCGGAACCCTGTCGCTCCTCCCAGCCCTGTCCATTGCACGCACACTTCACTTCCTTCACATCCGCATACGGTGTTTAAATTATGTGTTTACTTTTATGCTTCCTTCTGCACTGTGAGTCATCTGAGGGCAGGAGCTGAATCTTTTTGCCAAGGAGTCCCAGTCACTAGCACAGCTCCTGACACACAACAGGCATTTAGAAAATAACTGCTGAAAGAGGAAAACTGGGAAACGTGTGTATAGAACAATGCCCCAGGACTTAGGAACTACTCAGAGACGGGAACAAACAAGAGCTCAGAATCAGTGTGGCCAGGATCAACTGTTGGGCTGATGGGAGGGGGACTGCTGTGAGTCCCTCTTAACCTGCGTGTGTGGCCTAAGAGCTGGTGGATGGATTTTGGAAGGGGCCCAGCCTCTAAACCCAGAAGCCCATCTGCAACTATTCTCCAGTCAAGGGAGCTGTGGATGAGCAAAGCGAGATCCCAAAGTCCATTTTCTAACATTATTTCTATCTACCTATTTTACTATCTCTTCATAAACATATGTCTGGAATGATGTTCCCCCAATGTTGATAATTATTTCCAAATGGTAAAGTGTTTTCTCTTTTTCTTTCTTTTCTTTTTTCCCCTTTCTTGTTTGTATTTTTCTTTTTTGCTTGATTTAAAATATATATATAATTAGTATCAAGAACCACAAAGGTATATACATAGAATGGAATATTTTCAGCCTTAAAAAGGAATAAAATCTGGACACATGGTACAACACGGATGAACCTTGAAGACATTATGTTAAGTGGAGTAAATCAAACACAAAAAGACAAATATCACGTGATTCCACTTACATGAGGTATCTAGAGAGTCAAATTTACAGAGAGAGAGAGAAAGCAGAACAGTGGTCACCTTGGTCTGGGGGAAGAAGGAATGGGGAGTTATTGTTTAAGGGGTAGAGTTTCTATATGGGATGACGAAAAAGTTCTGTGTCATGTGTAATGGTGATGATTATACCACAATGTGAATGTACTTAATGCCACTGAACTGTACACTTGAAATGATTAAAACGGTGTTACGTGTATTTAACAATTTTTTAAAAAAGAACTTTGATGGGACAGAGATTTTACCCTGTAAGCTAACAAGTTAGCCTGATTCAGTTCATGAATGCTGACAAAGACAGGAGACTACTGGGTCAGAAGTCAAAGGATTTACTACTCACAGCAACAGCAATGGCCAGAGCACTGGCATATTCTTCACTGGTTTGCCAACCCCTAGCGCCCACGGGGCAAGGTGAAGAGGAAAAGGTGATACTTATCCACACAGTGGGTTGCATTACAGGAGCAGAACCTTGAGCTTAGGGAACTTGAATATCTTATAATGACTGTCAGGCATACCTGCCTTTTGCTCCAGAGGCAGACATTCTTTTCATTATACTGGATGCCTACCTTGTGTTCTGGAGGGAGACACTTTGTCTTTCTTCAAGGCTGTGGTCTATACAAACATCTCTGAAAGGTAGTCTGGAACAAAGGGAAACCAGAGTCTTGCTTGGAAAATGTACAGAAACATAAGAGACCTATGGACAATTGTCTCCCAAGAATGAAAATGTGCTATTTTCACAAAAACAAAGTTTTTTTTCTTTTTCTCTAAGTGAGAACCACACTAAAGATCAGCCGATCTGGGTCTACAGTTTCAATTTATTTTGAATTTCTTTTTAACAGTTTTACAGAAGTACAATTGAGATGCCATAAATTTAATACATTTTAATATTAAAGTTCAATGAGTTTTAATATATTTACACAGTTGTGCAACCATTACCAAAATCCAGTTTTAAAATACTTCTGTCACCCAAAAGAGTTCCCTCATGCTCGTTTGCAGTTAATCCTTGGTCCCTTTCATGGTCTAGGCAACCACTGACCTGCTTTCTGTCTCTACAGTTTGGCCTTTTCTAAAAATTTCACACAGATGGAATCATACAATATGTAGTTTTTTGTGTCTGGTTTCTTACACTTAGCAAGATGTTTTTGAAATTCATCCATATTATTTCATGGTTCAGCAGCTTATTTCTCTTTATTGCTAAGAAGTATTTCATTGAAAGATATACCACATTTTGTTTATCTATTCATCAATTAATGGACACTTGAATTGTGTCTAGTTTTGAGCTCTTAAGAATAATGCTCTCCTGAATTTTAAATTTTTTAAAATTATTTTTTAAATGTTTAAAAATGTGACAGACAAGGTACATGTACATTGGGGAATGGTTAACTCCAGCTAATTGACAAATGCATTATCTCATATGGTTATCAAGCACTCAACATCTACTCCCTTTGCATTTTTCAAGAATGCAATATTGTCATTTACTATAGCCATGCTGCTATGCAATGGATCTCTTGAATTTATTCCTCCTTTGTATAACTGTAACTTGTGGCAACATGGTTGAACCTGGAGGACATTATGTTAAGTGAAATAAGCCAAACATGGAAAGACAGGTACCACATGTTCTCACTCATATGTGGAGTCTAAAAAAGTTGATCTCATAGAAGTAGAGTAGAATAGTCATCACCAGAGTCTGGGATGGGTAGCGGGGTGAGAGAGGATGGAAAAGGTTTGTCAAAGAATATATAATTACAGTTATCTTTAATTTTTAAATCTGTTTTTCCTTATATAATTAACCAATGAAACATCAAAACACAGACCAAAAATTATTGACATCTGACACTTACATAGTACTTAACTATTTGCCAGGTAGTGTTATAAATGCTTCATATGTATTAACTTCTTTCTTCCTCATGACAATCTATAAGGTAGGTAATATTATTATTATGCTCTTTTCACCGATGAGAAAATTGAGGTACAGAGAAGTTCAGTAACTTGCTCTAGGACATATACCTAAAAAGTGTTAGTGCTAAAATTCATATTCAGAGAACCCAGATCCAGAGTTAATATGCTTAACCTGTATATAATGCTCCCTCATAAATGAAAACAAACCACTTTTTTTTTTTGTCTTTTTTTTTTTACTGACCGGTAACGGGATCGCAACCCTTGGTGTCGCGCCCGTACCAGGGACCGGCAACGGGATCCGTGCAACCCTCGGTGTTGCGCCCGCACCGCGCTCAGCCAGTGAGCAGGAACCGGTCTCCACATGGGATCCGAACCCTCAGCGGGAGTGCCGCCGCGCTGTCAAGCGGCGCACTCTCCAGTGCGCCACTGGGCCGGCCCTGAAAACAAACCACTTTTGATAAAATTCCATAACTTTCCCAATTATTTTAATAATGTAGATACCATTTTTACATTTGAGGCAAGTATATGTCTCCAAGTATTAATCTGATCGCCACCGGGCCGGCCCTGAAAACAAACCACTTTTGATAAAATTCCATAACTTTCCCAATTATTTTAATAATGTAGATACCATTTTTACATTTGAGGCAAGTATATGTCTCCAAGTATTAATCTGATTACGTTCTGTTTCCTTTTTCTCTCTCTTTCTTATCCCAAGAGTCTCCTTTCCTCCCCTAGTCCACATGAAGCAGAAACAAGATGCAAAAACACAACAAAACTCTTCAGATAGTAGTTTCAGATGCAAGCTTTTAGAGCTAGCTTTTCCTATTCTGCTTACTAGGTAAGACTGGGCCTAGAAAAAGAAGAGGGAAGGTGCAGGGTAGCCACTAGAACAGGACAGCAAGGATTGTTAGAAGAAATGGGGTGATCCCCAACTTGGAAGGAAAAAGAACTTTGGTGGTAAGAACAAAGGACCTGAGAGAAGACAGCATAATTTATCCTCAAAAACGTACTCTTAACTTTGAAGACATAATACTAAGTGAAATAAGCTACTCATAAAGTACAAATATTGCCTGACTCCACTTATATGAAGTACCTATGCTATGGTTTGAATGTGTCCCTTAAAGTTCATGTTGGAAACTTAATCCCCAGTGCAACACTGTTGAGAGGCAGGACCTTTAAGAGCTGATTAGGTCATGAGGGCTCTGCCCTCATGAATGGATGAATGCTGTTATGGTGGGAGTGGGTTAGTTATTGCAGGAATAGGGTCCTGATAAACAGCTGAGTTTGGCCCCATTCCTCTCTAGCATGTACACGCTCTCCCGCCCTTCCACCATTCTCCATGGGATGATGCAGCAAGAAGGCCCTTGCCAGATGTCGGCACCTTGATACTGGACTTCCCAGCCTCCAGAACTGTGAGAAATAAATTTCTTTTCTTTATAAATTACCCAGTCTGTGGTATTCTGTTATAGCAATACAAAATGAACTAAGACAACCTACAGTGGTCAAATTCGTAGAGACAGAAAGTAGAATGGTAGTTGCCAGGTATTGGGCAGTGGGGTGGGGGGAATTAGGAGTTAGTGTTTAATGGGTATGAAGTTTCAGTTGCAGCTAATGAGAAAGTTCTAGAGATGGATGGTGGTAATGGTTGCAAAACAATGCAAATGTACTTAATGCCACAGAACTGTACACTTAGAAATGTATAAAATGGTCAATTTTATGTTATGTATGTTTCACCACAATAAAAAAAATAAACTGATTCGTCACCATTCAGCAGTCCTGGATGTGGATAACCCCACTGTCTACAACAGAGGTGGAAGCCTTGGCCACCTGGTGGAGGGAGAAGAGCACAACAGGAGAATCTGCTCCTCCCCTGGGAGTCTCAACAACTCTACAAGCAGCAGCAATGGATATACCACTATCACACTTGGTTCTCATCCATGTTCTACCCTGTCCATAGATATCCTTTCAATAACAATGAATGTATTGCATTACTCCACCATAATTTGTTACTTAGTCTCTAAATGTTGAGTTCATGGATATTTCTAGTCATTCACCAGGACTAGAACTTGGAAACAGGCATTAGCAGCATCTTTATTTTGAACCCAGATCTTTTATCATCTCTATTTGTGTTCTTTTGAGAGGCTTTTTAGCCTCTCTGGCTCTTGTGTTTTCATAGTTCCCCGAACAGAGTGGAACTAGAAGAGTGGGTCTCTTTCCTGCCTACGCATTAGAATCACCTGAGGAGCTTTTAAACTGTATGCAAGCTTGGGCCGTATTCCAGGACACAATTAACTAAGAATCTCTGGCATGGAACATGAACATGAACATGAGTGTTTTTTAAAAGCTCTCAAATGATTCTAATGTGCAACCCAAGAGTAAAAATAATCTCTTAGGTCACTTTACATTCCAAAGTGATGAAAGCCCCTGAATTAAAAAAAAAAAAAAAAAGCTATAAATATTTTGTACAAATAGAAGTATTCCTTTTCAATTACCTCTCTGAGAAGTATTTTCCCAGAAGGCACTATGAATTGAAGGGTACCTTTTATGAGATTGCTATTTAGAATAGTTAGGGTTATCTATAATGCCGCCAACCAAATATGAATGTAATCTTTCCTTGTTGCTTTATCAGTATTGGAATGCTTAATTTTAATTTACTTTAGCAAGTTTAACAGATGTGAGATGGATCACATAGCTATTTTAAAATGCATTTAAAAATTCTTTGAGAGGTTGGGAATTTCCTTAAGTGTTAGCTAACTATTTAACTTTCCTCTTGTATGAGCTATCTTTTGACCTTTGCTATAGAGATTGATTATTTTGCTTGAGATCATTATTAATCTATTAATGTAATAATAAAACTGCCATTAGTTGAGACCTACTGTGTGCTAGATACTACACCTGTGCTTTACAGATATTATTTTATTTATTTTAAAATACAAGTATGCATCCTTTTTCTTGAGTTAACTGGACAGTGTTTCTGTTCCTTGCTGTCAAACAAGCCAAAATAAAATACTCTTTCTATTAAGCTTTTTATATTCTGGATACTAAACTTTTAGTTGTCACATTTATCACAAAAGGTTTCCATTTCAATTCTTTCCTAGCTTTTTTTTCCATTACATTTTGACTTTTATAGAAGTAGAACCATCAATTGTATAATCAGTAACACTTTCACCAAAAACTTATATTCATGTAAACTATAGTGACAGAAAGATCAATGGTTGCCTGGGGCTGGGGGAGGGAAGGAGTTGGGAGGGATGGATCGCAAAGGGACATGAAGAAACTTTGGGGGTAATGGGTATGTTCATTATCTTGATTGTGGTGATGATCTGACAAGTGTACACATATGTTAAAACTCGTCATATTGTACAGTTTAAATATATGTATTTTATTGTATGACAATGATACCTTAGTTAAAGCCATTTTAAAAATTTATATATCTCCCCAATGAAGAGCTTACATAATTCTGTTCCATTTAACTTATTATGCTTTTTGTTTTATGCTTAACTATAACTCACCTGTAATTAATTGTGATGTATACTGTGAGAGATTAATCTATTTTTCACCACTGTTTATTACACTTGGAAAATCCTGTGTTGAGCTTTGTAGTTTTAAACCTGTTTCTATTAATATTTTTCTATTCCTTGGCTAATTTTCCTGTTTTTAAACTTAGTACCATTTGGTTTGAAGGTTTATGTTAAGGCAAGAAAGTATTTTAGCATAAGAATTAATATAGTAATATATTAAAGATTTTATTCATTGTTCTCTCCTGCCTTGGACAATAATGTTTATTGGGCTTTTATATCCAAACGATATCTAACTTGTCTGTGGCTAACCTGGCCACCTCAACAACCTATGTACCAAGAAAATGTCATTCCGAACCTAGCAGACCATACAGAAGTTGGATAATATTCAACTGACTGAGTTTCAATACAGGACTTCTCTCATCATGTAATTACTTCCTTAAAGATCTTTATTTTTTTTATACTACCTTTGCTTCAAAGTTCTTAAATAAAGTTTATGATTTTAACTAAGGTTTTACTGAGCACTCATGACATGCCTGGCACTGGTAATACAGATGGTACTCTTGGGAAGTACATCCACCTTAATATCATGGTTCTTTCTTCTCACTGAAGCAAGTGATGAATTGTGTAGCACACAATAAAGCACTGAAGACTACTGACTTTGGTAAAGCCCCTTCAAACCTCACCTCTGACTCTTTGGCCTTTCAGGGGTTACTGAGTAGCACTGCCAGACCAGTGCTTTAATGCTTTACTGAATCAGCACTCTGCAAGGCAATGCAAAAGGAGTTAAATGTTGACAAGTTGTATGCAATGGAAACTGCCCACATAAACTACTTTCATGAACCATTGTTTCTCCAAGGGAAAGAAGAACTCAGAATCAAAAGTCATAGTACACTTATAGGTGCTGGCATAGTAGATACTTGTATTTTCCCAAGGTAGATTTCAGTGGAATTAAGCCTTGCTGGAAAGTCTGCAAGAGACGAGAGCATCTCTTTCCCTGGGAATAGCAAAGAAATAAATCAATATTTTGGGTAAATATTCCCACTCCAAATTATTAACATGGCCATTCTTATCAATAGTTTGCATGTGTCACCAATCAGTATAGCATAGAGGCTGAAAGGTCAGGCTTTGGAGTCACAGAGACCTGCGTCAGATTCCTGCTTTTTCCTCCCACAATATGACCTTGGGCAGGTCAATGACCTCTCTAAGCTTCAGGTCCCTCATCTGTAAAATATTAGATGTAACAGTAACCATGCAGTTAATGTTAACGAGAGATAATGTTAATAAAACACTTCGCAGTCATCCTGACTCATAGGAAGTGCTCAATAAAGAACGATAACAATAATTACTATTTTATTATTATTTTTAAAAGTACACATTGAAAAACTTCTACCTAGCTACTGTAAAAGTAATATAAGATATATATACAAGCTAATTGGGAAGAAAGTCAAACATACATGAAAAAGTAGAGGACAATCCAAAATTATTTAGTATTTTTCAGTGTAATAAGATGTTAAATGTGACATTCTTGTTATCTCAGAATTGTCCCAAAGGCTGAGGGCAGTAGTTGTCAGAGCATCTATTCAGGACATACCACAGGATTGTAAAATCAGTTTTGTGACTCCTAGTTAATGATCCACCTTAGGAATGATAAGAGGCAAAAGGAGATTAATCTCTAGGCCCAAGAGATTCTAAGAGAGCAGCACTGAGAATTCTCTGGGGAGAGTTGTCAGTTGCTGCCCATCAAGCTCACACACACTCTGTGTGAGGAGTGGGCGTGCTGCTCACAGCACTTTGAAGGTACCACTGCCCACCTCCCGTGTGTATTGTTGCTGGAGGAAAGCGCACTGCCAGTCTTACTAGTCCTCCACTATGGACACTCTGTCTTTTCTCTCTGGCAGCTTTAGCCATTTTCATTTCACCCTCGATGTTCTGAAACTTCACAGTAATTTAACGTGGTGAGGATTTTAATTTGTTTTTCCTGCTTGATATTCAGAGCACACTTTCAATCTGAATGAAGATTTTTTTTTTTACTTTCTTTCAATTTCAGAAAACTCTGTCACTATCGTTTAATACTGTTTTTTCCATCATTCCATCATTCCACTTGTTCTGGATTTTTCTACTAAATATACATTGGGTCATCTTGATACATCTGCCATGACTCCTGACAGCTCTGTTATATATTTTTCTTTTTCTCTCTTTCTGCTGTGTTTTGGTTAAGACTTCAGTACTGTCTTCTAATTTACTACCTCAAAATGTCCCAAATGATGACTGTCATTTCCTACCATCACTACAACCTACCCTCCAAACTGTTTCTCTTCCTGTCTTTCTTACTTCAGTGAGTGGTGTTACCATCTGCCAGAAATCCTAATTCTTCTTCCAGGATCACTCTAGTGGTCCTCCATACTATTACCAGAGAGATTTTAGAAGAATACTATTCTGAACACATTAATCCCATACTAAAGACAGATCAGTGGTATCCTAGTGACCTTCAGAAACGTGGCTTAGAAGGCACTCAGGATATGGCCCTTGCTTACCCCTTTGGCCTCATATTTCCACAATTTCCCCCTCACATTCTGTCCTCCGTCTATTCATTCATTCGATGTATATTTTTGTGTATCGAGTGCCTATTATATGCTAACTACTCTTCTGGGCCTTGGGATGCTTCAGTAAACAAAGCAGAACAAAAAATCCTGTCTTCATGGAACATAGTAGTGGAGACAGACAGTAAACAAAAAGTAAAGTGTGTTAGTGTGTCCGAGGTAATAAGTGCAACAGAAAAAATAAAGCAAGAGAGGGGAATGCTGGGGGTGGAGGATAGGTGATGAAAATTTAAGTAGAATGAGCAGAGAAGGCTTTATTGAGATGGTGATATCTGAGTAAAGACTTGAGTTTAAGTAGCAAGCAATAAAAATATGAGAAGAAAGAGCATTAAAATCAGAAGGAACATGAAATGCAAAGGGCTTGAGATAGAAAAATACCTGATTCATGAAAAATTAAGAATATCAACAGGGCTGAGCAAATCGGGGAGGGCAGGCAGTAGAAGATGAGAGCAAAGAAGTACCTAGGTCTTGCAGGCCATTGTAAGGCATTTGGCTCTTACTCTCCGGGAGGTAGGACATGGGAAGGGGTTGAGCAGAACAATGATATGATCTAATGTTTGTTTTAATATGATCACTCTGCTAGGTGGAGAACAGACTGTAGGGGGACAGGGAAGTAAGGAGACCAGTTAAGAGGCTATCTCAAAAATCCAGGCTTGAGATGAGGAAAACTTGGACTAGGATGGTAGCAGCCCAGCTGGTGAGACATAGTCAAATGCTGTGTATATTTTGAAGGACTTCAGCAATAGACTTGTGCTAATTACTGTTCTAGGCTCTGGAGATACTTCAATGAACCAGGTACACAAAAAGCTCTACCAAAATTGACTGAAAGGTTGGATGAGTGGCGTGAAAGAAAAAGAGGCAGCAAAGATGAGTCAAACGTTTTTTTCTGAGTAACTTAAAGGATGGAATTGCCGTTAATCTAAATGGAGAACAGGAAGAGCAGGTTTTGAAGGTAAGATCAGAAGATCAATCCCAGAGTGTGAGAGTGTAGATGCCTTGTAGACCTCCTCATAAAGATGTCAAGTGAGTATTTAGATATGTACAGGGCAGAGGTCTTGGCTAGCGATGCACACTTGGAAATAACCAGGGTATAAAAAGTATTTAAAGCCACGAGAGTGGATGAGGTCAGCTAGGAAAGGAATGTTGACAGAAAAAAAAAGAGAGATCCAAGCACTGAATCTTCGGTTACTTCAAGTGATTGGGGAAATTAGCAGGAATTGGCAAAGGAGACTGAAAAGTAACCATAAGGAAGGTGGAAAACCAGGAGAAGAAAATGTTTCAAAGATAAGGGAGTGATCACCCTGCAAAAAGCTATTTGAGGACTGAGAATTGGCCTTGATGACATGGAGGTCATTGGTGACCTTGATTAGCACATTTTCAATGGAGTGGTTGGGGAAAAACCTTAGTATAGAGGGTTTAAGAGAGAATTAGATTGGTACACCCATGTTCACAGCAGCACTATTCACAATAGCTAAAATGTGGGAGCAACCCAAGTGTCCATTAATGGGTGAATGAATAAAAAAGATATGATATGTACATACAATGGAATATTACTCAGCCTTAAAAAGGAAGGAAATTCTGACACATGCTACACATGGATGAACCTTGAGGGCATTATGTTAAGTGAAATAAGCCAGTCACAAAAGGACAAATACTATATGATTCCACTTATAAGAGATATTTAGAGTACTCAAAATAATAGATACAAAGTAGAATGGTGGTTACTAGTGCCTAGGGGAAGGGAGAATAGGGACTTAGTGTTTAATGTGCATAGAGTGTCAGTTTTACAAGATGAAAAGAATTATGGAGCTGGATAGTAGTGATGGTTGTATGAATGTATTTAATGTCACTGAACTGTACACTTAAAAATGGTTAAGAACGAAAATGTTTGTTATATGCATTTTACCACAATAAAAAAAAAATTGGGGGTGGGACAGTGAGTACAGGTGATTCCTTTAAAGAGTTTCATAAAGGAGAGCACAGAAATAGGAAAGTAGCTGGAGAAGAAAAGTGCGTTAAAGGAAGAGGGTTTTTTTTGCTGCTGCTGTTTGCATATAATATGGCATATTAGTTTCCTATTGCTGCTGTAACAAATTACTACAAACTTAGTGGCTTAAAACAACACAACTTGGGGCCGGCCCGGTGGCGCACTGCTACAGTGCGCTGCTTGGGAGCACGGCGGCGCTCCCGCCGAGGGTTCGGATCCCACATACAGACCGGCCGCTCACTGGCTGAGCGAGGTGCGGGTGCAACACCGAGGGTTGCGATCCCATTGCCGGTCCTGGTCCGGTACGGGCGCGACACTGAGGGTTGTGATCCGTTGCCAGTCACGAAAAAAGACAAAAAGGAAAAAAAAAAAACCACAACTTAATTATCTTTATAGTTCTACAGTTTAGAAGTCCATCATAAGCCTCACTGGGCTAAAAATCAAGGTGTCAGCAAGACTTGTTCCTTTCTGGAGACTCTAGGGGAGAATCAATTTTCTTGCCTTTTACAGCATCTAGAGGCCTCTCACATTCCTTGGTTCCTAGTCCCCTACCTGCATATTTAAATCCAGCTATGTTGCATCTCTGACCATTCTTCCATGGTCATATCTCCCCCTGACAGTCTTCTGCCTCCCCCTTCTACATTTAAGACACCTTGTGGTTACACTGGGCCCACTGGGAAAATACAGGCTAATCTCTTTCAGATGAGCTCATTAGCAACCGTAATCCCATCTTCTACCTTAATTCTCCTTTGCTATTTAACTAGCATATTCTGGGTTTCGGGAATTAGGACAGAGATGTCTTTAGGGGACCATTACTCTGCCTACCACATATGGGATTCTTTACAGCATTCTTGTTGATTCTCTATTGGAATAATCCAATAGAGAGAGAGAATTTGATGCTGCAGGAGAGGGTGGAATTGTTTAGTGAGTGAGCAAATGGAGGAGCTGGCTTTCTCTATGAGCAAGGAGAGTTCCTCTCTAGCTAACTGTAGAGGAGGGGGAGGACAACATGCGGGGACAGGTGCTGGCCTCTGGGGAAATGTGGTGGTGGGAGCTTATGAAAACTATTCTTTCCTCAGTGACATTTAAGGTCATCAACGGAGAGTGAGATTGTTAGCGGTGTGAGGAGACAGAAGTTATAAAACTGACATCTAAGAACTAGAGAAATGTAGTGGGCATCAAAGTAGTATAAAGGGCACACTTGAGGTCTGTGGTCCTTAATTTAAAGTGTGACCATTCAGTTTATTTCCTCCAGTCAAGCAGATGAAGAATTAGTCAGGGTAGGCTAACCGCTCTACAAACTCCAAATTTCAATGCCTTAACAAAACCAACGTTATTTCTTACTAAGAAATTCACATGGATTATCTCCCTTGATCCTCACTGAATAAAGTGGGTACTATTATTATGCCCTTTTTCAGACAAGGAAACTGAAGAATTGGCTAAAGTAAGCCTAAACTATAATTATTGTTTTACATATTAGTTTTATTTGAAAAGGATTCAAAAATAATATTTGCATTAAAATTAATTCAACAAATATAATTTGATCACTACATTCAATCATTAACAATCTATTATTAGTTCAACTATGTTAGGCCATATATTTCAAAACAGCTTATGATAATAGGAATCTTTGTCTTATAAGAGTTGAAGCAGCATTTCTCCAATTAATTATCAGGGCCAGATAACTTATTATCTAGGTAATTCTTATTTCTTCTTTTGGTTTGCATTATTCATATTCTTTCTATTGCATCTCATTTAGCATTTTGATTTTTCTGAGCTTATTTTTTCAGATTTACTAGTATGGCAGTAATAAATTTCTCCAAATATTCTTAATTCAATTTCACATAATTTTTTTTATCTTGTTTATCATTCCTGAATTTTAAAATAATTTTGGTCAAAGTTTTAAATTAGCAATGCTTTATGTAGCATTTTCTATAACCTTTTAACACACTATTCATAGTCTTGGTGTTTATAATTAATTTCCATACAGATTTACTTAAACACCCTTATTCATTTAAAAGAGAGGAGCTTGGGGCCGGCCTGTGGCCCACTCGGGAGAGTGCGGTGCTGATAACACCAAGGCCACGGGTTCGGATCCCATATAGGGATGGCCCGTTGCTCACTGGGTGAGTGTGGTGCTGACAACACCAAGTCAAGGGTTAAGATCCCCTTACCGGTCATCTTTTAAAAAAAAAAAGAGAGGAGCTCCTCCTACTGTTTTCCTGGATTTATGGATTAATGCTAACTGTTACATCATATTTTATGTATAAAGAATTAGAATTCCATTTTTTGTGGGAAAAACCAGAATGTAAGCCATGACTCTCAACATTCAATAGTTTCTTACATGCAATAAAAATTACAGGTGATCAACATGAAATCATTGTCTTAGATTGTAAATGCCAAGGATCAATTCTGCTATGCTTCCTCTCATGTTGTTTGGGCAAGGAGTTTCCCTACTTTTGACCAGAGGAGAGAACATAGTATTGTAAAATAAAACATGAGCTTTGAGTTGAGCCACTAGTAAAGCTATGCTCACTTGAACAAGTAGCCAGTTACCAAATATTTACTGGCACCCATGGATAATTAGGTACTATATTAGAAGTTAGGGATATGTGAATAAGAAATACTGGCCCCTGTCCTCCCTCCTATCCCACCTCTGGACTATCAGAGACATGAGTTATAATCCTGGTTCTTTCATTGCCTTTTGGGTAACCTATGCAAGGCACTAAAGTATTTAAGTCTGTTTTCTAACCTGTGAAATGGAAGTAATAATACCTACCTCACAGGGTTGTTGTAAGGATTAAATGACAGAAATGCTTATGTAGAATATGTAGCACATAATAGGCACGTAGTAACTGTTCCTTTTCTTCCTCCCTTTAGATCTGACCTCAGGAGGGAAAAAGATGCTTACCCTGAGGCAGGAGCAATAAACTGTGCTTTCAGTAATTATAGTACCCCCAAATAATTGATTATTAATGCAGGGTTTTCTCAATCTTAGCACTACTGTCATTTTGGGCTAAATAATGCTCTGTTGTCAGGGGCTATCCTGTGCATAGTAGGATGCTTAACAGCAGCCCTAGCTTTTATCCACTAAATGTCAGTAGCAGCCCCCTGGTTGTGAAAACCAAAACTTCCTTCAAAGACAAAATCCACCCCAACTCCCTCACTGTTGAGAACCACTGCATCAGTAGATCAAAAACTCATTTAGTGGGTCTTGGGCATTTAAAAAAATTAACTAATATAGAATTTGCTACGGACTGAATTGTGTCCTCCCTTCTCCCTTAAATTCATAGACGCATACTTCAAAAAGTTCATGGAAAGATTTGTGTTATCTTTCAATTCTATTTTTCCATGAACTTTTTGAAGTACCTTCATACGTCGAAAGCCTAACCCCTAATGTGACTGTATCTAAAGATAGGATCTTTAGGAGATAAAGTTAAATGAAGTCATAAGGCTGGGACCCTAATTCAATAGGACTGTGGTCTTATAAGAAGAGGAAGTGAGATCAGTCTGTCTCTCTCTCTCTGCCATTTGAGGACACAGCGAGAAGGCAGCTGTTTGCAAGCCAGAAAGACAGCCCTCACCAGGAACCAAATTGGCCAGCACCTTGATCTTGGCTTCTCAGACTAGAAGTGTGAGATATAAATTTCTGTTGTTTAAGCCACCCAGTCTATGGTATTTTGTATGGCAGCCTGAGTAGATGAATTCAGAAATGAAAAGAATAGAAAAGAAAATCCTAGAAAGTACCGTAAATAGTCAAATATTTCTCAGTAATATAAATTTCTTTTTTTTTTCCTTTTTGTCTTTTTTTACTGACCGGTAACAGGATCGCAACCCTCAGTGTCACGTAAATAGTCAAATATTGCTCAGTAATATAAATTTCTTTTTTTTTTCCTTTTTGTCTTTTTTTCTGACCGGTAACAGGATCGCAACCCTCAGTGTCGCACCCGTACCGGGGACCGGCAACGGGATCGCAACCCTCAGTGTTGCGCCCGCACCGCGCTCAGCCAGTGAGCGGGAACCAGTCTCCACATGGGATCCGAACCCTCGGCGGGAGCGCTGCCGCGCTCCCAAGCGGCGCACTCTCCAGTGCGCCACCGGGCCGGCCCAATATAAATTTCTTACTATGAATTTCAGTCAAGTTTGAAAGCTATTGTTCTAAATAAAAACTTTCATATAAACTATCTCATTTAATCAGAAAATTCTACAAGGTAGGTAGGACAGATGTTATTCCCATTTTCCACATCAGAAAATTAAGCCTCAAGTTAGCTGAGTGACTTGCCTTCATGGTTACCAAGCAGGCTAAAGGAAGGACTTGGAGCAGAACCCAAGTTTCTAAACTTTTAATGAAAAGGTAGAAAGGAGACTATCACTTGAGGGCAAAGATCTCCTGTAGGGTCCAAAAGGATAGAGAAATCAGGAAGAGTCAGAGGCCTTTGGTGGTGGGTCCAATCATCAAAATTTAATATCAAAACATTAGATGGAAATTTGAAGAACATTTTATTAAGATTTCGGGTTGGCTGGTAAGCTCACTCAGAGCACGGTGTTGTTCTAACATGTGGAGCAAAAAGGTCAAGGGTTTGGATCCCTGCACCGGCCAGCTACCAAAAAAAAAAGATATTTTATTTTTCCACACTGGCTTGCTAATCTTTGCCTACCCATAGTTACTTGGGGAATGAGTGAATGAATTAATGAATGAACATAAACTACACAATTTCTGTCAACTTTCAATCAGCCAAGCCCTCTGATCACCTCCAGACAATCAGGCATGCTGGCTCCCTTTCCCTGGAATTATCTCTCTCCTCTCCTTCTCCACTGACTTCTAGAATCAATTCGTTAATAGTTCTCAGGGGGACAATTTCCATGAGTCCACAGACAAGTTTTTTTCCTCCTCTTTGTTCCTTCAGTAGGTCTTAATTGTACTGTAATTATCTGTTCCACATTTGTTCTCTGACACCCCCGGTAACTGTGTTCTTTCTAAGCCCCCCATCACACCCCCCATTCCCAGAAGTAGCAATTATATTCTATTTCAAAAAGCATAAACCGCAGCCCCCACCACAGTGCGTGTGGCAATGTAGTTGCTGTTTAATACCTGTTGACAGAGTGGGAGAAAGACAAGGCGATTATCTGACTCTAGAGAAGCAAAAGAATATTGCTTTCAAGCTGAGAGGGGGAAACTAAACTGTCCATTTCCTTATTTTGGTATGGTTTTCTCTCTGGAGGGGAGGACGTCAGTGGAAGGCTGGTGCTCTCCGTGGGGGCAGGCGACCACCCTGTGGTGTTCGTGCACTGCAGGTGCTCGCCCTGCCGCCCAAGATCAACTCCAGGATCAAACTGCAGCCCCACTCACCACTCAGCCCTCTCGTCTGCGCTGTCACTGCCTGCCGTCTAGAGCTGTGTCCCCAGCTTCCCTAGGAAGGGTCACTCAAGACTCCCATTAAAACCATGGCTTCCCAGGACCTGCCCTAAAAGATTCTGATTCAGTGGGCTGGAGATGAGGCACCCAATTGTTCGTATTTTTAACTAGTACCCCAAATTATTCTTACTAACAAAGAAGTTTGGGAAACTAATCATCTTTGTTTCAGTCACCTATAGAATTAGGGCAATTCTCCCCCCCCCCCCCAGTGTCTTTACCTCTAAGTTAACTTTGTAATACGTTACTAGTTACTACACAGGCTGCTTCTGAGTTCCTTTGATCTTACGAATATTTAGAGTACTGTATATTATTACGCAGCGTTTACAGCAATACCTTCTTTTTCAGGAGAATGATTCAAGCGAGAGCCGAAGTTTAAGGGGAAAACCATCGGGTAACCCCAAACTCAGAAATGTTCTGGCCACATGAACCAAACTAGTCACCAGACTTAGTGCTGGGATGATGATCGGAGGGTTACCGGATCCCCCTCTCACCTCTCGTAGATGAGGTCAGGGAGCTGAGGTGACAACCACCACGGTCTTCCTCACAAGACTGGACGGAAAATGTAGGATCGGGGAGGGGTTTCTCATCCTTAAACGAGAGACACTGTTAGAAACTGTCCTAGGCGAGGAGAGCCGAGGAAAAAACCAGGCCCAACTTTTTATTCCTGTTTTCACCAAGCCGTGAGTCATCATCATAGTGAAGATGGGGGCAAGAGTCGCCTGTCTCCCTTCCTAGTCGGACCCAAACCAGACTCTTCTAGTTAGGACCAAAGGGGTTCTGGGGGGAAAACTAACAGGACACGCTTCTGAGAGGGAGGAAGGCTCCAGCCTCGCGTGACCTTGTGAAATACGTCTGAGGCAAAAAGATAGCGGGCACTTGGCCGAGGGCCCTCGGGACTTCACACTGTTTCCTCTGGTGTGGAAGGAGTGAGCCTCTTCACAAAACAACACCGCACACTCAAATCCCTGGCGCAAAGGTCACCTCCCCGGCACGCTCCGCTCCGAACCTTCCGGCGAAGTCCCAGCCCCTGCGCAGGGGCACTACCGCCCGGCGGCAGGAGCCTGGCGTTCGGGGGCGGGGCGAGCACGAGTCACGTGGGCCCCGCAGCCTTCTCGGCGATTTCCCTACAAGGACTTGGGCTAACTGGCCCCGCCCCTCGCCGTGCCCTGGAATGTGCGGAGGGGCTAAGCCACAGGACGGACGCAACCATCTGCGCACAGGAAAGGGGGGGAGGAAGACTTACGTTGCAAGAATAGGTACAAAAAAGATGGAAACTCAGGACCCAAAGAACCATTAAAAATTCCTCTTTGTTCTAAGTGGGCCGCTTTACACTTCCTTCCTGTGCACTAGGTCAATATTAAGTCCGCAGATCACAGTGGCAACGTCCCTCCCTGTCGCCTTCCCATTAAATTAGGACCACTTTGTTGGCCGAGAATGGTGACGGGGCTTCCTTCCGGTTTGCTAAAGGGAGGCCGGAAGTGTTGGGTTTTAGCGGCTCAGGGTGGAAGGGTGGTGGTAGCGGCAGCCAAGGCAGCGAGGGGTCTCAGAGGTGCTCGGATTCTCGTGGCTGTGCAGGGTGAGTGGTGCTCTCGGTCGGGCGGGTGAGACCAATCCCGAGGGCGTGACGGCTGGGAGGACAGCGGCACCTCGCGGCGGGCCCCCGGCGCCGGGAGCGCACCTGGGCAGGTGTGCCAGCCCGGTCCCCGGTTTCGAAGGGCCAACTCCGGGATCGAAGGCCGCAGCCGGAAGGGGCCCACAGGCGAACTTTTCTCCTCAGCTTTAACCTGGAGCTCGGGAAACGTGGCTTAGCTCGCTGGTGCCTTGAGCTTGGGCGACTGCCGGGTCCGCGAAACCCGAGCCGCGCAGAAGTGACTCCGGGGCTATGTTTAATTTCTAACGTAAACTTTCCCGATTCAAGAGAGTTTGCGCAAAAACCGAAGCCCACTGTTCCCCCGCACTGCACCTGCTCTTGCAGCGGTGTGGCTATGTTAGTAGGAATAACCAACTCAAATTTGGAACTTCTTCAGCTCAGTATCCGCTCCTGTAGTCAGAACTTTTTTCCTTAAGGGATATTTGGACAAAGAAGGGTTTGGAATTTAGTTCGCGGCTCAAGGAGAAACTCCTGAATACAATACCATTTCCCTTTTGGGTGGAGACATAGGGCTAAATCAATTAGCTAACAAAGTGTTTCCTTTTAGAGTAGCTGAGTAGATATATGAAAGCATATATCGGTTCTCTAGAGACCTTTGGAACAGAAATACGGGTTCAGTTAGATTTTAACTTCTTAAGTGCAAAATGTTTTATGTCTGAAGGTGAAGAAAGCGAGTATTTCTTAAATTGCTGGTATTTGTTTCATGTTCTGGAAGACCTCTGGTAAGAGTTAACCAGAAAAGCGTTTCATTTAAAAAAGCGAGGCTTTACTGGCAAGTCGTCCCTGACAACTAATTGTTTTTGTCAAGTCGTAAGGACTTTTGGGTGTGGCAGTCTAAGAGAACTAATCCTACCTTCTACCGGAAGTTTGCATAAGAAAGAAAAACTTGGTTTGGTTAGACGGAAGCACCAACCTGAAAAAATACTTTAAAAAATTGTGGTTAGCACCAAAAAATTACTTAAACTTAGCTTAGGAAACAAAACTCATCGACTAAATGAAGCAGTAGATTTGGTCTGGATTTGGAAAGCAGATCAAATGCTAGGTCCTGTCATACTGTGCATTGTTTTCTAAGATGAGAGTTTTCATTAAAGAATATATTATATCTCCCAGAATATTATCAATTTGCGTGTTCGTTCTTTAGAAAAAGTTTTTAGATTATTTTACATTTTTTACCATTTTGTAAATGCTGGCCTCTAGGATTAGAGCAATCTGACGTATATATTAGTATGGATAGTACCACCCTGTAAATGAAACCATAGTTTCTAGAGATTCTGCACAATCTTCTGGTTGCCCTTGTTTCGGGAAAGCCTCTTTGAAGATCTCAGTCTTCCATTTCACCCACTTCCTACTCTAGTCTAACATCTTTAAGCATGGTTTGTATCCCTCCTTTTGTCATAGCCCTTAATGACTCTCTTCCTATCTCATTGAGCTAAAAAAATAAAAATAAAATAAAATAAAAAATCACAAATTCATTGCCACCAGCACTCCCCCACTTCTGGCTTAAAACAAGGTTATGCTCCTTTGGATCTGTAAACTGAATTTCCTTGACCATCCTTGACTGCTCTTCCTTCACTTTCTCATGCATCTGAAATCTTCATATACTCGTTTTGTAGAAGCCTGCTCTCCATTGTCTCCCTGCTTTCAAGTTTCATACAACAAAAACTCCTTCACACCAAAGATCTTTCATTAAATGCCTCAAAAATAAAGACTCAAAGTATGAGGATCCTCATACTTTGGAAATCTCAGGTGTTTACCTGATGATCTTCACATCCTAAATAAAGAATACTTATACTGTTGTATGAAATATTTTCAATTTCATTTTATCCTAGCTTTCTAAACTTACGTGCGAGTTGTGCATTTGCTAAAGGCTTGTTACATGAAGAATTACAGCCTCTCTTTGAGGGAAAGTAAAATAAACAGCAAACTAGAATCATAGCAAAGAGGACAATGACAATATCAAAAATGATCTCCTTAAGATCATAGCCCTGTTTCTGATTTGACTCCTTCCACCAGTATTTATTTTACCCACACTTTTAGTTTGGTAGGAAAAAAACCACAGTTTCTTTATTTTGGAACAACTGACTGTGAAGCTGAACTCCCTATCTGAAAGGCTCCAGGTTTCAGATGGAAGATAAACTTATTTATGAATAGAAATCCATCCTCTTTGAAAAAGTAAAGGCCCAGGTAGTAAATTGCCCAACATTACACTACCAGTTTTTGGTAGAATTAACTACCTTAATTTGTTAGAATTAAGACTAACACTTGAACCTCTTAATTCTAAAGATGTCTTATAGCTTCTAAACGATACTGTGCAGGGTTTTTCAAGGTCTTCTCCCCCCCCAATATCTTTTAGAAACTCAGAAAGAGCTTTTCTGAACTCAGTCTCACAGTATTTGGTAATCATGTACCACCTTATGAGTTATTTTTTATTACTGTCACATTATTTTAATTTTAGAGTCATGCCTCTGGAATGAAAACTATGTGACTCATTTCATAAATTGAACCGATCATCTCATTTCTTTATAGTTCCCTCCCCAACTATATTTTAAGCTCCTTGGAGATAGGACAGATGCTACACATTTCTTAACTCTTAACTAGTATTCAACTCTAATGACGTTTGATACATATTAGTATAATTAAATGATCATATTCAGGTTGATAAGACTAAGTATTGAATGAGCTAAACAAAAGTTCTATGTGAGACCATTGTCAATGCTGACCAAAAAAACAAAAAAACAACTTTTTAACTTTTAAAAACTATTTATAGTGCATTTACAAATTCAAAATGAATTATTAAAAGAATAAGAAATACATCAAAATTCAAAAAAATAGATGTATATTACTTTACAACCAAAACTAAACATTTTATTTTATTTATTTATTTATTTATTTATTTATTTTTTCTTGGTGTAAAGATGACCGGTAAGGGGATCTCAACCCTTAGCTTGGTATTGTCAGCACCACGCTCAGCCAGTGAGCCAACCGGCCATCCCTATGTAGGATCCGAACCTGTGGCCTTGGTGTTATCAGCACCGCACTCTCCCGAGTGAGCCACGGGCCGGCCCCAAAACTAAACATTTTAAAAACGTATCTAGAGGACACCAGCCAAATTTAGTAACATGAGATTTTGTAGATTAAAAAATCAGTTATGTCAACCATTTGACCTATAATTCTCATCAGTTTCTTTGTTCTTGAAATAACTGACATTCTGCATCATAAGGGGAAGACAATGTTGTCACACAAAACAGACTATTTTTAAAGATGTGCTTTGGCTTGCAAAAAAGCATGACGTGCCCAAAATATTAAAGAGATTAAGAACTGGTAAATATGTGTCACTCCCTGGGTCTCAACCACTTGTCCCAAGTCCTTGAGTAAACTTAAGAGATGGAGGAGTAATGTACTCCATAACTCCTTATAGTTTTTAAAACGACATTTAGAATAGAGGGGGAAAGTACAATTCTATGTAGTTTAAATAATGGGATTTACTGCCCCCTAAAGGTGTTACAGAATGAAAAGAGGTATTCATTAATGGCTTAGGTAAGTCATGAAAAGCAGCCTCCTAAAGGATAATTAAAGCTAGGAATTCAGGAGGAGTGTAACATCTGTGCCATGTAGGGTATAGGAGGGTACTTCAAAAAGTTCATGGTAAGATTTGTATTATCTTTTAATTCTGTTTTTCAATGAACTATCTGAAGTACCCTTGTATCTTTCCATTGGTACATTCCAGGGTACCGCCTAAGAGTGCTACATTGGATGGACTGCAATTTGTGACCCCACTTTGTGGAATTTCCTACTAAAATCTGAAAACAGATTTAGCTAAAAAAAAATTTTTAGGCAGAGCATTTCTAATTGTTTCCATAATTGAATTTAGTCTGGGCAATGTGATATAGTCAAGGAAAGAATGTAAGAAATTAACTTTAAACTCATAGGAAACATTATATTTTCAGGGTCACTTTGGAGTGCTGAGATCTAGGTTCATTCTTTGCAGTCCACAGACTTATTTTTAGAGCAAGGGCGTAGTGTTTTGCCGCATCATAGCTAAATGTTGTTTTCAGAACGTAAGCTTTAAAATTGTTATGCTGGTCAGAGAATGAAATCAGTAGTGCCTATTTTAGACCTGCTTGAAAGAATATAACTCAATACAGTGTCTTACTCTTCTTGCTGGTTAGAGGTTTTGCAGACTGCCATCTCAACCTGAACTCTGAAGGATGGTATGGTAGAATTTTATTATCTGATGACTATGGGATTTTTAACTTCAAACAAATTTTTATGGTCTTTTAAAGATTTAGTGTTGAAAGCAAAATTGCCTTTTCATTTTAGGTGTTATTAGACTTTTTGTTTTTTAACTTAAATTTTACAGGGATAAATTTAGATTATTAGAGTTTCTTTACCTTTTAAGACATTTTCTAAAACTTTTAAAAATAAATTGCTTTAAAAACTTGTGCTCTGATTTCTGTTTAGAGGTCTTAGTTACTTTAAGTGATTTACTGTGACTGTAGTGCAAGAAACTGGTTTGGATAGTGCAGTGTCTATAAAACTTAATTATAGATAAATTAACTTCAGTTTTCTGTACTTTTCCGTTAGCCTTTCAACAAATGTTTTTTTTTTAACTCCTTTGAGACCAGAAGTGAGGGTACAATAAGAAATGTTAGTTGAAAGTGGAAGAATAATATTTGGCAGTAGAGATTAGGAGATGAAAACCTGTTCCATCAGTTAGTCTTCCTTTCCACATCCTCCTCCAGAGAATAGGACAGCCTGGTTACCTAAGGTGTTTTGTTCTTATTTTTTTATTGTTATTAAACCAGTAGATTTGGTTATAAATTGTTAGGTTATATACAGCAATACTGGGGATATGTGTTGTTGATGTGAGCCTTGAATTAATGTTGGTCATAGTTTGGGATTCAAAATTAGTGATGAGCTTTGTAAAATGCAACTATTAAGGGTGAGAAAAGTCAAAGCACAAGTGTGGTTTTTCTCTTTTAGTTTGGTTCTATGTGTAATGGTTTTGATTAGTTTACAGGGATCTTTAACAAGTGATGTTACCCTGCTGAAGACACATCTTTCTAAGGAACTCAAACATATCAGGAAGATTGACTGAATTTACTTTTGTTAATCATTGTTTTGAGTCAAACTTAAGTAATCCTTGATGTTGATTTTGTTTTTCTTGTATTTCTTTTTCTAATTAGGATTTAACCACCACCATGTCGAGCAAGAGGGCAAAGACCAAGACCACCAAGAAGCGCCCTCAGCGCGCAACATCCAACGTGTTTGCCATGTTTGACCAGTCACAGATTCAGGAGTTCAAAGAGGCCTTCAACATGATTGATCAGAACAGAGATGGTTTCATTGACAAAGAAGATTTGCATGATATGCTTGCCTCACTGGGTAATGTTTAGTTTTAATAATAATATATTGGTCAGAATTTCCATAATGCCTTTCTTATTTATTTCATGTGTCTTAAAGCTCTATGAAGCCAGGGTAACAAGTCTACTCAGATTCAAATAAAGTCCACAGCAGCATGTCCCTGGGACCACCTGCAAATTCTTGGCCCTATTGGGCTGAGGGTCGTGTTATAAAAACACTGATCTTGATTATGAAAGCAATATTATTCCTTCTGACATCCCAATGGAATATCATAACAATCTCCAGATTCTTAATATAGGCCCTATTCATTGAGAATATTTTTTTCCCAAATGGTTTTGCTGTCGTGAATGCAAACAGAAAACTGTGTGAATGATTATCTTTCTTGCCAGAATGTTTACCATGATGAATAGTTGATGCGTTTTGTAATATAGTTAAAATTATGATACTCTTTTTTGTTTAGGGAAAAATCCAACTGATGAGTATCTGGATGCCATGATGAATGAGGCTCCAGGCCCCATCAATTTCACCATGTTTCTCACCATGTTTGGTGAGAAGTTAAATGGCACAGATCCTGAAGATGTCATCCGAAATGCTTTTGCTTGCTTTGATGAAGAAGCAACTGGTAAGTCACAGGTAACCTTTAATTATAAAATGATTTAATTTTTAGTTATGGTAACTAAAATATGCAATAACTTGAAATATAATAACATAACACCCTCAGGTTTATACCACACCTATTTTTTTTGGACAGAGTTCTCCTTCGGCATGTTCATCACTCACTCTGATGCCTCTGAGCTTAAATGCTAATAGTTTGCAGTTTAATAGGCTGCATTTTAAAACCTCTTTGGTAACTTATGTTACTCCTTTACTAGAATGTTAACTCCACAAGGGTCAGGTGCTCAGTAAATGTGTGTTGAATGAGTAACTTTTACCAGAGTAATCTAGGGTAAAATGTAAATTGTTACAGACCGTGGCACCAATACAATCCTGTGTTTATTTACCAGGTATGTCTCAGGTCTAAAATTGTTTAAATTTGATATCTGACCTCTATTTTAAAATAAACCAAGTAGAGCTTAGGCTTTGGAAGTAGACTACCTGATTTCAAAATCCTTCTACTACATAATAGCTGTAGCTGTGTAATTTTGGGCAAGTTACTTAACTTCTCTAAGCCACTGTTTTCTTATTTGTAAAATGGGCATTAATATCACCTATGTCATAGTGTTGTGAGGATTAAATGAGAAAATGAGGTAATGTACATAAAGTGCTTAGCATACTGCCTGGCATAGAGTTGAATCTCAAAAAAATAAAATGTTAACTAGGTAAATACCTGATCCTTTGACAGAAGTGAATATAACAGAAAACACATAAGGGAATATTTCCTAAGATCCCCAATTCACATAGCGTGGCCAAATGAGAGAAGGAAGGAAGGCACGCCCTTTGGTTAGCTGTGTTACTTGGACTAGTTTAAATGCTGTCTGATTGGCAGGGCCTGCTTTCAAGGCTCCCCACAATATGGCCTCATCTTGACTTTTCAAGTATACCAAACTTCACTACGCATTGTCATGCTAACTTACCTCCACAAGTTCTTGTTCTACCCCTCTTTGTCATACCACCTCTTCTCTCCTTTTACAATCAAAACTCTTTAACAGTTTTTTCTGGAAGGGGTGGGGTAGAGGAGGAGTAGGCAGAGGAGACTTAAGTTTTTGTTTTCCCTGAAGACACTTCTTCTGTATTGCTTTAATTTTTTATTGTAAGCAGGTGTTACTTTTTAAAGGAAGAGAATAAAACTATACAAGAGTAAAATGTTCTACCCATTCTTCATACTTATCTCAACGCTCACTTTCTTTACAGAGCCTTGCCTGTGATTACTTACTATTTTCTCTTAGCCCCCAGGAAAACTAAAAACCTCTCCATTCGTTCCACCTCCAAGGTATTTTATTTGTATCTTTCTCCTGACACATACTCTATTTGACTTTTTGTTTTTAGTAGTGTACTTACTCCTCATCAGGGTTTCTTTCCACTCCCAGGATAAAGGCTCTTTGTCTTAAACAGTGTTTCATTCCCATCTTCATAACCTGTTCTAGCTCCTACCACAGTAATTTGCACATGGTAGACAATTAGTTTATGTGGTAGTTGAATAACTTGGCCAGAGATGAGGATTTATTTCTACAAGCTAAAATTCTAAGATTTGGGGAACATTTTTTTTTTTTAAGATCTAGGATTGAATCATCAAAACCCCCACAAATCCTAGAGTTTCTTTTCTGAACTGATCTTATGCTTTAAACTCATTTTATAAAAAATATATTATCTGTGTATTAGCTTAATTTCCCATACAAGGAAATTGTCAGATTTTTCTTTTTTTACTTTATAACTTTCAAAAATCTCTGTGCTTGAATTTGTCATTTACCACCCTTGGGATAGTACTTTAGTGGTTCTCAATCATGTTTGCACATGCCAGTTACTTGGGGGCCTTATAAAAATACCAATACCAGATAATAAATAGGGGGTGACATCCAGGCTTTTGTTTTTGTTTTAAGGTCATTCTTATAGTCAGGCAAGTTTTATGATAACCCTGGTATCAAAAACCTGGAGTAAAAAGTGTACCTTTCAGCTCATCACTATGCAGCCCCGTTGCCTAGCACAGTGTCTGGGACATAGCTGATGGTCACATATTTGTAACGTGTTTTTTCACGTGCTGGGCCCGGCCGCCATATTTGTTGTTATATATGAATTAGATTGGTAAACATTAAAAATCTCATTCTACATATGAGGAAACCAAAGTCAGAGGTAAAGTGAGATGCCTGAAATCACATAGCTTGTGAAAAGTGGGCTTCAAAACTGCAGCATTCTTTCCACTGAAGTACTTTATTGATGTTTATGATGTGGTATTGATTTTAGTGTGGCTAGCAGGTAACTGTTATTTGCTTATAGAGTAGTTATGACCATTTATGCTACTTTTAGGAAACATGAGGTTCCTTCCAGAGATCAGAAGATGGATGTGGAGGCAGATTGATAAAGCAGAGTAATGCCACTAAGCAGCTAGGCATTTTTCCAGGCAGCTGTCTGCTGAGGCTCTCCCTTAAGTGGGAAGAAACGGTTTATTTCATATATTTGCATGTTTATAGTTTTTAGCATATAGAACTTGCACAGTCAAATGTAGATATTCTTTGTAATTAATCCTCAGAATAGTATGTATTCTGATCCCTGTTCTTTATTCTCCAGGCACCATCCAGGAGGATTACCTGAGAGAGCTGCTGACAACCATGGGAGATCGGTTTACAGATGAGGAAGTGGATGAGCTGTACAGAGAAGCACCCATTGACAAAAAGGGGAATTTCAATTACATTGAGTTCACGCGCATCCTTAAACATGGAGCAAAAGACAAGGATGACTGAAAAGAACTTCAAATTCCAGCCAAACGTTCCTTGTTGCCACGTGGGGTATTTCTGAGATTTTCTCTTAGAGCCTGTTGCATGCCCTTAGCTTTACAGCTTTTGCCTTTCCTGTTGTATTTATTCTCAGCAACTTTGGGCACATGTATCTTTATAATCAGACTTGAGATGGGACTTTTTGTTATTTTCAGAATAGACAATAGGGTAATTTAACTTACCAGGTCCCCCGCCTCTCCCTCCAAAATAACTGCAGTCCACACAGAGTCAGTATATTTTTTCAGAGAAAGTTATCACTCGATTTTTTCTGAACCATAATTAAACTTTATGATAAAACACTTACTTGTTTAAACTTCTTATTTACAAAGTTAGCTTTTGTTAGTTTCTTTATATCTTCCAAAGAAAGGTAGATGAGGTAAATCCTAGAAAATAATACAGTTGTTAGAACTCTCTCTTACTCCCTCCAGTTTTCCTAACAGTCTTCTCTTCTACTCCTATTCATTCCACCCCTCCCAAAAAAATCCAATTTTGACTACCCTAGTAATTTTTCTACACTTTGTCTTCCAGTTTTTAAAATAATTTTCTGTAGAATTTGCATATATATGATAGCTTCAGTAGGTTTAAGTCCTTAAGTTTGACATACTTGCCAACATCCCTACTTTATCTAAGCTTTTATACATTATTTCATGCCATTTAAAATTAGATCAGGCCACTGAGTGTAATTTTAATTTGTCCTATTTTTAAAACTATTTTAGCCTCACAGTTTCTGTGGAATGCTTCTACCAAAAAGACAGATTTTTGTGTTGTATTTCAAAGTGCTGGAATACAATACAGTATTTTATATAGTCTTTCCTTAACACAGCAATCCCTCTTGAAAGACTATATTTGTTTATGCAGAGACTCAGCATGAGTCCATGTATGAATTTTGGACATTGCTGACCTACCCACAATCAAAACAGCTGGAGCTACATGCCTGGGAAAGTGAGGTCATTATTTCATCCTAAAAATAACTTCTGCTGTTTGCAGAATGCAGGACTGTTTCAGAGTTAATCAAGGAGTGGTAGACAGTTTCATTCTCTCTAGTCTTCAAAAATCTGACTCAGTTTAGAAATTGAAACATGGGGGTGGGGGGAGTTGAAAAGAGTTGACAATTAGTCTGCAAAGTTGAATAATAGATAATTACTCTATTAACTTTGTTTTGTGCTGCTATTAAACAAAGCTACCCTTGGACAAAACCATTACCTCATTCAATAAACAATTACTGAATGCCTTCTGGGCAGCAGGCCTTTGTACTCAGTAGGATAGGTATGCTAGGTCCTTTAACCTGGTAAGGCCAGCAATATAGAACAGGAGTAGAAGGACTAGTAACAACTAGTCCTTGACCCCTTCAATATTAGAATCTTAGAACCTTCCTTAATTCTTTGCTTTTTATGTGTTGCTGAATTTCATTCAGTGATTTAAGCAAAATACTTTTCCCAGACTATGACCATGGTGCTAAAATCTTGTTTTATTAAGTTTCCATTTCAGCTGAAAAAATTATCACCTCTGCTTTGTTAAATCTCTAGTGAAGAACAAATAACATTGTTTCCACTACAGAAAAAAAAGGTACTACTAAAATGATCTCTTGCAGTATCCCCATTTCCATTTTAGATAACTGCTCAAAGAACCAGCCTTCAATAGGAAGAGTAGATGGTCTACCTTGAATGAAATAAGTCTCTAGCTTCGTAATAGCATTCTCTGCTTAGTAATTAGGCTTTGCTTAAGCAAGGATGATTGCCAATAAAAAGCTAAAAGCATCTACTCAAAGTGGGTTTGACTCAAAAAACAGTCTTTAGAAAGTATGATGAAAGTCATACTTGAAACAAACCATTTCAAAAGTTCTGATGAAACATACCAACCCAGTGGAGGCAGCATCTTCATCTAACTGCTTATGATTGTATTGTCCCAAATTTTATTTGATCAAGGAAGCTGTGACTCGATGACAGCAGGAATTAAATGCCACTGGGAAAAAAGAGTAAGGCCAGATTATGAGACAAGATAAAAGCAAATTCTGAGAAGGAAGGGTAACCATTTTTTACAAAGTATGAGGGGAAGGACAAGAGGTGTAATATCTAGACTTAAGGGTCAGAAGATGAAATAAGAGCTTGGAGGGGTAAATAGGTCCACAAAAAGAGGGTTACAAATACCAAGTGAATTTCAAGAATAAGGAGGGTAGTCCAGTAGTGTCAAACCACAGAAAACTTGAGTATGGGAAAGTTTAAGTGAGGCCACTAGGTTGGGCAAGTCATTTAGTCACCTTTGTTAGAGCTATTAGGTAGAGTTTTGAGTGTAGAGTCCACAGCGCAACACAAAATAGTGAATGATGCCTAGGTTAGGGGGTCAGGCAGACCTGCATTTAAGTCCCATTTGTGGTATATATGTCTTTTTAACCTTAAGTTATTTAACCTCCCTTGACCAAATTTATTCATTTATAAAATGGAAGTAAGGCTATTGCTCCTAATGGGAACATACTATTAATATATAAAGCAGCATTTTTGTGATTAAGAGCATTGTGGGTTTGGAACCCCACGTGGTTGAGTGAATTCCACCCAGAATTTGACTAGCTTTGTGTCCTTGGGCAGGTGGCTCTTAAGTGTCAGCTTCTTCATTTGTGAGACATGGACAGTACCCTCCAAGTTTGTTGTGAAAATTAGAAACACAAAAGGTAAATGGTCAGAGACACAGTAGTTTTCCAAATAGTAGTTATTCTTGTTCATTTTATCAGGGGGCCAGTAAAGAGAAGGGTCAAAGGGCATGTCTTCAGAGATTCAAGCCTGTTTGTAGACAGAGGGAAAGAAGACAAACTAGAAGAAAACAATGAATTACCTTCAGGAGATAGGAAGGGAAAACCTAGATCACATGTACGGTTATCCTTAGAAAACTAAAGATGGATTCTTGTTCTGGAAGGGTAGGTAAAGATATGAGTTTAATGGTAGTTGAAGATTAAGTAAAGGACTGAGGTTAGGAGATTCAAAGTTGACTGATAGTAAATTATTTCAAACTAGAATTTCTTTATATTAAAGGGTCATTATGAAGATTTAATAAATAAGACTATGGCCTGTCAAATTGCCAGGTACCTAGTAGATGCTCATATAGTTTATTCTTTTCGATCTCCTGAGCCAGGTCCAATATGCCAGACTTGTGTGTCTCTCATTAGGTCCTCCTTCAGTGTACAATTTCTTGATTTCCCTGAAACCTGGTTTTTATCTTTGTCCTTAAAGGAATTTCTGGAGCTAATCCCACCTTAAAGAAATGCCCAGTTTTCCCAGTGCTGCTTATCCCATTTCCCCCTGCTCTTCCAAATTCCAAGTACCTGTATCCTTTTGTTCTAGATGTCTTTGCTCAAATATCACTTGTCATGACCATTCTCCAGTGTTTATCCACACACATTTAAAAGTTGTAATGTGTATTTACAACTTGTTTCTTAGTTTAATATTTCTTAAATCGTTTTTCATGTTTGGCATAGCCACCATAATTGTCTTGTTTTGAGTTTTGAGTACAATACTTTTTCAACCATGCTTAATGATCACAATTATCTTTGACATGGATATGCCATAAGTAATGATTTCCTAAGTGCTGGATATTTAAACAGCTTTCCATCACTAAATGAGTTTTTCTTTTGAGTATAGAGATAACAGTATACCTTAGAATTATTTCTTTAGAACAGTGCTGTCCAATAGAACTTTCTGTGATTATGGAAATACTCTGTAATGTCCAATAAGGACACCAGCCACATGTAGCTATTGAGCCCTAAAAATGTGTCTAATGCAAATGTGTCTATCCACATGTGGTTAGTGACCACTGTGTTCGACAGCACAGTTCTAGAAACAAATACAAAGTCAGAGTACAGTCAGGGTGACTCAGCTATGATCTTAAGGTGGCCAGGGTGAGGGCTTATGGGGTGGTAATAGACTACACTTGGAAGAGCTCTGTGACAAAAACCTAAGAAGCCAAAATCTTCTGATGATCAGGAAAAATTATTTAAACTATCGAACGAAAGGGCAGACTGCAGCTGAGGGAAAGAGTAAATACTTTAGAACCAGATGTGACACTTCAGCAATCGCCTTTCAAGCACTATTGAGAAAATGCATTGTTATGAACTGGATTTTAGAGCAGTGCTACTCAGATGAAGATCACAGCATCAGCATCACCTGGGTGCTTACTAGAAATTCAAAGTATTCTCCATCCCTGACCTACTGAATCCTAATTCCAGGTTTTGAGGCTCAAGAATTTGTTTTAAGCCCTCCGGTATATGTGCTATTGTTTAAGAGTATATAGTGCACTATAGAGTGCTGAACACAGTTCTTACCTTCTAGGAATTTCTGATTAAAGATTTCTAGAATATAAAAGTCCTGAGGAAAGAGACAGTTATTCATTCATCTCCCCACCACCTGGCACGTTAAGGCGATAAGTGCTCAATAAAGATTCGCTATTAGGCTGACTATCCTCAACTATCCTGAAATAGTGCTTTCATCTAGATTATTCCGAGGTAAGGGGAACCATCCTGAAGATTATAGCCACAAGCAATATCTAGAACAAAACCTGAATAATGCAGCTTCCTATTTTCCTTTGTTTTGACCAAGAGCGTTATGTAATGTGGGTATGCTCATGTATGTGTGTGCGAAGTCATCTCTTTAATAACTTAAAGGAAAGCAAATAATTTGAATAAAACTTTCTTGTGGTTGAAAGGGGATGAAACAGCCATAGGCTGTAGTGGGTAAACCTTGTAACTTGAGTGTAAGGAAAGAGTAGGGTTAAAGAGTAGAGTGAAATCTGGCTGGAGTGAGGTTTGATAAGGAGAAAGGGTTTGCAGAGCTGGCCGGAGGCCGCCTGCCCTCCTATCCCAGTATTACGTGGGACATACCCTAAAACATTACTGGTTCATCTGAAACTAATTTAGCTAGGCGAACTGTACTATCACTTGCTACAGCTGGCAACCCCAGGAGGGCCGCTTTTGGCGCAGGGGACCCCCAAACCTTGGCGGGTGGCGGCCCGCCCGGGTCAGATTCCAGCGCCGGCGCCGCCCGGCCCTGGAATGCGGAAGGGCCGCGAGGATCGGCCGCGGGCAGGCGGGGAGGGAAGCGGGGCGGGGGACGACTGCAGCGGCCGCGGGAGGTCGTGCCGCCACGGGTCGGAACCGAGACGGGGGAACACTCCCACCCAGGCCGCGGCCTCCGGCCCGGGCAACCCGCTCCTCGGCGGCCCCCGAAACGGCTCGGCGCGCGCGAGAACGCGGGCCACACCCGGCGCGAGCTGGGC